>NC_136807.1:57230610-57238110 GCF_951216825.1 Electrona antarctica
ATTATTTGCAACGCTCCCAGAGTCACATTAGGCCTATAGCTGCTCAGGATTTACAGAGAGTACAGAGAGAGATTCTCTGGATGGCGTTCTTTTTCTTTTTTAAAGCATAGCCCACGAATTAACGAGGCTATTATTAGAGGAATTAATTTCACAAATCATGTCAGTCGTGTCTCTGAGAGAGAGAGAGAGAGAGAGAGAGAGAGAGAGCCGTGCAGTCTTTGAGTGTGTGCAAATGGAACCGAACAGGCAGTGATGGAAAAAGTACTACATTTCTTAAGTAAAAGTACTATTATTACTGCCAAGTAAAAGTCCAGAATCCTAAATGTACTTGAGTAAAAGAAAGTAGAAAAGTATTGGCATCAAACTGAACTTAATGTTACCAAATGTAAAAGTATTCATGGTGCAGAATATGTCTCATTTGAATTTTCAAATGTATAAAAATGTATTGAAAATAGCAGATCCACAAGCTTGTAGCTTGTGGATCGGCTATTTTCAAATGGACGGAATGTATATAGGGCTGAAGTGGTTAATGTATGTTTTGTAATAATAATCAAAATGTACAAATTAAACTTTTCAAATAAATGCAGTGGAGTAAAAGTACAGCGTAAAATGAAACCAATGGTAACGTGAAACCAATTTGGTTTCATGTTACAGTCTCAAGAGTTAAATTGTTGTTAACATTACTTAACTTACAATTAAGAAGTCTACACATTTAGAGAATGTCAAATCATTGATTTGATTATTGATTATTTTGATCAACGTTTCAATCCAGCATGGAATTGCGGGGGGGAAAAAGTATTAACCGACAACAAAATATTCTTTAGTCTCGGGTCTAAGAGTAGGGGTGGGACGATATGGGTTCCTCACGATACGATATATATCGCGATATTAGGCCCTCGATAACGATAATATCACGATATTCGATATATTGCGATATTTGCGATATATCGATATATTGTATGAAATTTCATCAACGATATATCACGATATCTGCAACTACAAAATACTTGGAACTGAAATAATGCAGCATTTTGTATTCCCACAAAGCTGTTTGGAGACTTTGGACAAATCACCATCCAGTAATTCAGTACATCTGGTTGCTGTGGAATCTGAGTGAGATTTGCTTTATTTTAGCTGTCATTTCCTCCTTTTCTAAACATGTTGTTCATCACTGAACATTTCAAAAAAAAAAAAAAAAGGGGGGGGGGGGGGGGTTTTCCCGATATCGATATTTTAATAATCAATATTGATTATTTATCGCGGGAGGACGTATCGATATATATTGCCATATCGATATTTCAGCACACCCCTATCTAAGAGATGCCAAAATGTCATCAAATGACGGTCCGTGGCTCGAATGCCAAATAAATAATGGGGCCGCGATATGAAAATGGTTTGAAACCCACTGCTTTGCACCACTGCTCAAGAGTTACACGGACGCTCAGGGTTTCACAGCGACAGATTCTCTCTGAATCACGTTTGTAAAGTACAGCCTGCGGAACGAGCTGGCCCTGTTAGAGAAATTAATTCACGAAGTCAGTGGAGCCTCTCTGCGGTCTCGGCATGCCAACAGTGTTTAATAATACTACAGGGTGAAATCAAGCCTCACGCTTCGTTCGGGGGAAATTCAACTCATTGAGACATGCCACCATTAAATGACAGTTATTATAATCATTATGGTGTATATTGACATGTCTGATATTTAAATAAATACGCGTCATTTCCAACACGTACCCAAGGTGTTGTGGTCCGTCAGTGGTTGACAAAGCTACACTCGACCCCATCAGTACTCAAGTTCATCATCATCATTTTTCGACCGCGGTCGAAATCATGGATTTCAGAATGAAACGCCAGACTTCCCGGTCCTTCATTGCCTTCCCCAGTTCCTGCTTACTGATGCATGTGTCCCTATAGCGATGACATCAGGGAACGACAGTTTTCTACCTCTGGTCTGCTTTGGGGCAGGATTCCAGAGAAGAAGGGAAGATATATAACCTCATTGTCAGCTCTGTAGCAGTGGACGGCAAACTCTGTTCTTCTGGATCGGACTATAGTGAATTAACACGGGGAAGTTTGGCGTATATTAGAGCAGTCGATGGGTGGCTCTTCCAAGAGAGATGTTGCGCTCTCATTAGAAGGTGGGTGTAAGTGCCATATAGCCGTTTCTCTAATTTCTTTGAAAGTGTCCATGTCTCTCCCATAGAGTAGAATCGGCTCGACGGTCGTCACCTCAAGTTCAAGTACAGATACTCCCTGCCTGGCCAAATAGTACTCGACCCCACCAGTACTCGAGTTAAAGTATAGATACTCTCTGGTCAAATATTACTCGACCCCACCAGTACTTGAGTTAAAGTGTAAGATACTCTCTGAGAAGGACACACCACACCCACCCCAAGGCAGCACCCTGGGCAAGACCTATACGGTGTAAAGACTATCATTTGTTTGGGCGGAAGTTGCGGGATTTTAGCAGGAAGTATCGCCCAAGGGAAATGGCGTTGATGCTTTAACAAATCGGTTTACATTCTCCGCGAATGAAACAAGTGCTGTGATTGGTGGGGGAAAATATCGTATCCGGGGGAAATACATCCGACGGATGTTTCCGGAGGATACATCCGCCGATAGCTTCTCTGCCTTATACGTTGTGACCAGGCTTTCCTTTTCGCAGATAAGTAAGCCTGGGACCGAGGCTATAGAGCGGAGAATCATTTCCTGGTCCATGGTAGAGGGCGGGACTGCGACGCTCTATAGAGCGTCGCAGTCCCGTCCCCTCGAGAGACCCGGAAAATAAATCCCTGTTAATTTTCCTCATAGACTTTTCAGAAAGTATTTATTTAAAGACGTTTACGCCACGGACAAAGCCAACTCTTGTCGTGACAAATCATGACAACAAACAAAAATTTTCGGGCTGAACAAATAATTAGAAAGAAGAAGAAAACGGCAGGTTACAACACTTCTTTTTGTTGTTTTTCTTCCTTGTAATTATTTGTTTGGTCCACAATATTGTGTTTGTGGTCATGATTTGTCACGACAAGAGTTGGCTTTGTACGACGCTTATAAGGTCTTTAAATAAATACTTTTTGAAATGTCTATGAGGAAAAATGCATTGGGAACTATTTCCTGGGCCTGGCGTCGTCATGAAAGGGGGCGCGACTGTGACGCTCTATACCCAGGCAGGCAACACAGGGACACCCCGCCAGCCAGCCTGGGTGGGTGGGGTGGGTGGTTGGGTGACACACACACACCACCCAGCAGACTGCTAGCTGCTGGTCCTCGTTAAACGGGAGGGTGGCTTAAGTGGATCATATAAAATGATTCAGACAAAGTCCCTCTGATCACTGACTCATGCTGCATGTAGGCAACGGTCTGACGACATCGCTTTTATTTTGGAGGAAAATGCGAGCGCTGAACCGAAACACTGTTCGACGTGTGCGTGTGTGTGTGTGTGCGTGTGTGTATGTGTGTGTGCGTGTGTCTGTCTGTCGTTCAATTAAAAGATTAGGACGGGGTCTGTCTGTGGGTGTGTGCGCGTGTGCATGTGTGTGTGCGTGTGTGTATGTGTGTGTGTATGCGTGTGTGTGTGTGTGTGTGCGCGCATGCGTGCGTGTGTGTGCGCGCGTGTGCACGTGTGTGCGCGCGCATGTGTCTCTAATTGAAACATGGCCTATTGACATGACGGGCATGGATGGAGAAATTTCTAATTAATTAACTCCAACTAAAGATTAATTCCAGACTAATCCTGCCCGTGTACAGTATTTATCTGCGTTAGCCGTTGATTGCAGAAAAGCCGCTCAATAGAAGAAGGAGAAGAAAAAAAGAACATGCATGACTGAGTTCTGTGTTGCAGGGACGTGCACACATAGACATCAAAGGGGGCTTAAAGGAGCATTCAGTGATTTGGGTGATTTGGAAAAAAACCCGGTCCACCCGGTAACAAGATGTGCACATGCACACGCTCTACAGTGGGGGAAGTACAACAGACCAACAGCACGTGCACCAAGGCCCGCCCCACTCGATCATGATTGGAGGAAGGCCCCTCTCATCCTGATTGGATGAAGGCTTTGCCACCCAAAGCCCAAACCGAAACTAGGGTTTTTTGACCCCAGGGGCTCACTGGGGACAGGGAGGAACTCCTTATATGGTTAGCACACTTTATAGTAGGGAGGATTATCAAAAAATAAGAAAGAATAAGTGATATTTGAATTAAGTGAAATCCCTGAATATACCTTTAAGCTAGGGTGACCAGATGTCCCTCTTTGCGTGGGACAGTCCCTCATTTCCAAGACTTTTCAGGCTTTGATTGATTGATTGATTGAAATATTTATTAACAGTTTGCAGAATTACAGTACATTTCAAGCACAAACTCAATACAAAGACTGTTAACTGTGAGTGGACGACCCAATTAAGCATTACACTTGTTTACAAGAGGGTCCACCATGTTCAATTCATCAAAACATTTAGAGACGTACACATAGACACTTCTATATAGTCAAAGAACAGAACAGATCATGAATTCATAAAGGAGGTAAAAAGAGAAAAGAAACATATACGGTGGAGGTGGGGGGGCGATTCAGATTTTACGGGGGCCAGTTTCGAATTGCAGCCGTCCGTAGGTGCCCTTTGAGAGCGGTTTTGAAGGAGTCAAGGGATTCACATGTCTTGGCGTACCACAAATTGAGACACTGTCCCACATTGTGACTGACAGGCATCAGTATTCAAATTGAGACCCTGTCCCACATTGTGATTGACAGGCATCAGTGTTCAAATGCCCTAATAGTTAGTCCCCTAATTGTTGGCCTTCTGTTGTAAAGCTCTCTCATTGTCTCTTCCTGCAAGATGTGTTCTTAAGCCTGTTAAAATAGCATACAAATAAAATAAAGCATGATTTTGTACACCAGAGGAGTTTATAAATGCTAGCCAATAGGTCTATGGTGGAATATGCCATGATCAAGGCATTTAATTGCAACTCAAGTAGTAAGTTGCTAACCCGGTACTCCAGTATCGCTTGTGTGGGACAAGTGGGATGATGGGGGGACGGGGTCCCTTGTCCCACACAAGCGATACTTCTGTCAAATGAACAGTTCTGATCTGGTCACCCTAGCTTCAGCCCCTGCCCCTTTTACCCGTCTGTAAAACAACTGCCCTCTCCAGACCACGAATGCAGCATTTACTGATGGTGGAAGAAATGCAAATGCCTTCCTCTCCTTTCCATGCCATACCGGAAGGCATGCAGCCATTCAGGAAAAAAACTTTTTTTCCCGAAGTCTCCTGAACTTGGAATGCGCCATTTTGCGTTGAACAAATTTGTTTCGGAATCCATGTCGTTATACACACCTGCATCTCCAGTAGATAACGAGTGCTGGCCTGCGCCCCGAAAATAGCAGATCTACAATCTTGTAGATCTGCTATTTTTGTCCAAAAGTGCCCTCTTAACGGGATGTCAGCCCCTGCCCCTCTAACACTCTCTGCACGTCCCTGGCTGTGTTGTGATTTTAAATCAGGGCCAGCTGGGTGTCATTTGGGCTCCCAGGGGAGGGGACGGGAGCAGCTGCCATCCCAGAGTAGCCTAGCACATCTCTAGCCTTACAAATGCAGTGTCCTTTTATGCTTATTGTCTCCGCCTCCAAAGTCTCTCTGAGTGAGTGAGTGAGTGAGTGAGTGAGTGAGTGAGAGTGAGTGAGCGAGCTATTGTCACATCACTCTGGACAGGTTTCTGAACTGCCCACAGCCGTCCTATGAGACTAAGGGCAGTATTATGCGTGTCTTAAGTACCAGGTCTTATTACTTAACTTAAGACCTGGAGGCGTGGTCAATGCTGTTTGGCCACTCAGAATAGCCAAATGGCATTGATCACGCCTCCAGTTAAGTAATAAGACCTGGTACTTAAGACACGCATAATACTGCCCACAGACTCATGGACATTAGTGAGGACCAATTATATGAATGTAGGTTGAAAAGTGGTGAAGTGGTCCTTTAACAAACAATTGCATTAACAACATCCATTTGGTTCCATGTAAGAGTCCATTTGGTTCCATGTATAAGGGTCCATTTGGTTCTTAACAATAGCTGGAGTATACTGTCTGGCACACACGCAGCTGATATGCATTTGAATGCAGGACAATTGGCCACTTGTCTAAATTACATTGTTAGGCAACAAGCCTAACAATGTAATGTACTTACAACACAAAGCAGAGTCAATGACCATGCAGTCTGCTACACATAGCTGTGGGTTTGAGAGGGGTATGAAAACAGGAGATATTTGTAGGTGATGGGACGTACTAGGCAATACATGGGCAACGGGTGGCCCAGGGGCCACATGCGGCCCTCACCTTCACTTAATGCGGCCCTCAGGTTAATATCAGAATACTGATTTCAGCTGTTACAATTCCAATCATGCAAACATGACCCGCTTGACCCTGCATGACCTGGAACAACATATTTTCAGATGGGGATCGGCGGCCAAATACATTATTAAATTTTTGGGGTTCTTGACATGAAATATTGAACACCACTGACATAGAAACATAGGGTATTTCAGAAAACGGTCAAAACCAAAAAAACATCAGAGTAACTAAAATGAACCGGACATCCAACTAGTGCTGCACCATTCTTGCTCAAATGTATTAATGAGATCGCACAGGTGTCTGAAACTGGATCACAATCTTTTTTTCCATTGTGCAGCCCTAGCCCTGTAACACCCAGCGTTGCAATAATACAACATATTTTAATTAATTAATAAATATATATATATCTTTTTTTTATGCTCTTTTTTCACCTAAACGTCATCATTTATGTTCATTGCAATGCCATTGGTCATGATATTTGCATATAAATACCCCCCACAGAGGCTCAAATTCACACAAATTAAAAATCTCTGGACTTTTTAACCTTTAGTGATTTAATAGACAGTTTTGTCAGAGCAGCAGCATTATAGAGCGTCGCAGTCCCGCCTCCTACCCTGGACCAGGAAATGAAACCCAATGCATTTTTCCCATAGACATTTCTTAAAGTATTTATTTAAAGACGGTTACGCCGCGGACAAAGTCAAATCGAGTCGTGACAACTCATGACAACACAAACAATATTTTGGACCAAACAAATAATTACAAAGAAGAAAAACAACAAAAAAAGTGTTGTAACCTGCCGTTTTTTTCTTCTTTCTAATTATTTGTTTGGTCCAAAATATTGTTTGTGTTGTCATGAGTTGTCACGACTCGAGTTGGCTTTGTCCGCGGCGTAACCGTCTTTAAATAAATACTTTAAGAAATGTCCATGAGGAAAATGCATTGGGTTTCATTTCCTGGTCCAGGGTAGGAGGCGGGACTGCTCTATTGGCTTAGGAATGGAATAAAAAGGCAGGTATACACTATATTATATCAGTTATTATGGTGGTTCTATGAGAGCCAATTATTTTCTGAGGTGGTACTTCAGTATAAAAAGGTTGGGAACCAATGCCTAGAGCAGCAAAAAAAAAAAACTTAAAAAAAAAAAAAAATTTGGGGA
>NC_136807.1:57243110-57365610 GCF_951216825.1 Electrona antarctica
GTCGAAACACAGCCGAAAGCCATACAGCTTGTAGTCCAAAATGTGGACTACATACCATGTGACTTCCATTGGAAATGCATTGGGGCGGCCATGACACTACACAACATTCATCCAACAAGCATACAGCAATGCAGTAAAGGTCTGAGTGAGGCCTCTGTACATTTCGATGCGATGCCAATACCTTTGCACTTTTAAGTGCCTTTTGAATTCCGGTATTTTAACTCGATCGCATTTCGCAGTATTGATACTTTTACTGCAGTAAAAACTGTGAGTACTTTTTGTCCCTATACCACTGCCCAGCGGCCATGCAGCCTGATTGGTTAGTTCATGTACCACTGCCCAGCGGCCATGCAGCCTGATTGGTTAGTCCATGTACCACTGCCCAGCGGCCATGCAGCCTGATTGGTTAGTCCATGTGCCACTGAACTGTTATAGTTCATGCATATTCCAGAGCAGGGTGGAGGGGTGACTGGAGGTGTTCATGTCAGATCAATGAAGGGGTTAATGCTAGATTAGTAACATGAAGGTCAGCATGCTGTGTGGGGGGAGGGGGGGGGCTTGGGACGGAGGGCAATGTCTTATTTAGCACCATCTGTTTTAGGAAAAGTGCTTTCTTCCTCTTCTTTTTTCCCTATGCATCTTCATTTTTTATCCCACGATTTTGTAACCCTCTTTTTTGAGTGGTGCAACCACTCCAAGGAACAGCAATGTCCGTGTTAACCTATGTGACTGGTCCGTGTTAACCTATGTGACTGGTCCGTGTTAACCTATGTGACTGGTCCGTGTTAACCTATGTGACTGGTCCGTGTTAACCTATGTGACTGGTCCGTGTTAACCTATGTGACTGGTCCGTGTTAACCTATGTGACTGGTCCGTGTTAACCTATGTGACTGGTCCGTGTTAACCTATGTTACTGGTCCGTGTTAAAGGAGAATTCCATGCTAGAAGGCTTTCTTACCTTTCTTACCTTTCTTTGTAGTCGTTACGTCCCCACCAAAGAGGTCCAGGCGTTTTTTTGTGCAAAAACTCCTTATTGGCTATTTCCCCTACCATAAGCCCTCAATGAATTGCATTGAATTGAATGGGAATTGAATGGGGCTATGGGGTGTTGTGCTAATTTGCTTATTTCCATCGAAATAAGTAGTAAAGTGTGCCACTTGGGATATTATTTACATTATGAAGAGAGGATATATACAAACAAATTATAATTTTGAGCGATGGGAATAAGCGAATTAGCACAACACCCCATAGCCCCATTCAATTCCCATTCAATCCAATGCAATTCATTTAGGGCTTATGGTAGGGGAAATAGCCAATAAGGAGCTTTTGCACAAAATAACACCTGGACCTCTTTGGTGGGGACGTAACAACTACAAAGAAAGGTAAGAAAGCCTTTTAGTATGGAATTCTCCTTTAACCTATGTGACTATGAGTACCAGTAGGGGCAAAAGTGGCGCTGTTGTGCCAGAAACAGAGAGAGAGAGAGATAGTGCTGCATGCACTGTTCACACGGGTGTGATTTCTTTTTTCACCCGGTGCCAATTGCCTATACCTAATCTGTAATCCGGGGCGCTACTCTATTCTCCCTCTGCCAACCTGGGGAGAGCCTTAAACTGAGCTCACAGTTCCTTCAATCAATGCATGAGGAGTCAGCAGACCGCTTCTTTTCACCTGACAGGAGGGAGTTTACCCGGTAGGACGTGCGGAGTGCGTGGAAGAAGGAACATGCTATTCCAACCAGTTCCTTTCCCCTCCATCAGGCTGGCCAGGGGGAGGCAGTATAGAGACCAGAATTACTGCATGCGCTCCAAGTGTGTACAAATGTACTTTTTAAACATTTGTTTTCCCCTCTCTTTTCTTCCCTGGTGGATCTCAAAGCTACAGATCTCGAGACAAATATGATCTAGTGCATTTATTTGCAATTGTTTTATTGATTTTATGGTATATTCATTTGCAATAGTATTCTGACTCGTATTTGTATTAGCCAGCTAATGATGTTAGCAGAGGAATCAGTTGCTGTAGAATATATTTGCGAGGATAACCTATTTTATCACAAACGTATGCACGTGAGACACATTTATTGTGTCACGAACATATGTTTTATTAATATTCATTCATTCCTGCCATGAAAAAAAAACTATTATATAAGATTATTTCATTGAATTGCGATAAATAAATAAAAACCTCATTATGTAGGCCTAGATAGTAATTTATTGGACTGCTGTTTCTGAGCAGATTCTGGTTAATTCTTTACCAAAAGTAGCCGATCTACAAGCTCACAACACGGATCGGCTATTTTTGCCGTACCCCCCCCCCCGAGGCTTAGCGGGGGTTCATGTGGTTAATCATGCTGCTGATGTTTTCATATTGTCAAGGTGGTGCACTGTTTTCATATTGCTGGATAATGGATATATTAATGTATTGATAATAATCATAGGCCTATGTTATTTTAAGAGAACCTCTTTATGGCCTAAATGCCTGCAAACATATTTTCATTAACCTGAAAACAACCCTATGGATTTGAATGCAGCCTGGGTCTCTAAACTGCCTCCCCCTGGCCAGCCGGGGCGCCTGATGGAGGGGAACGTGTTCCTTCCACGCGCTACGTCCGGCCGGGGAAACTCTCCCCTGTCAGGTGAAAAGAAGCAGCCTCATGCATAGAAGGAAGCATGAGGTCAGTCCGCTGCGCCCCCCACAGGTTGGCAGAGGAAGTGTAGCGCCCAGGATTACATTAGATAATTGACATGCACTGGGTGAAAAAATGGGTTACAAAATCGTGGGATAAAAAAACATTTAAAGAAAAAAGAAAGGGCCTTTTGCCAAATCCCAACTACTGTAGGGTACGAGCAGTGAGCACTGATGACGCATAGAGAACACGCCCACAGCGCCCCCGGCGGGAATCAAACCCGGGACCCTCTAGCTGTGAGGCGACAGCACTACCCCCTGCAGCCCATGTCTTATTTTAGCAACATCCATTTTAGGAGAGAGCTTGAACAACAATATTTTGAGATGTGGGGTCGGCGACAAAATTGTCATGACCATAACATGGCCATAACAAAAAGGAGGAAGACAAGACACGGCTTTTAAAAGTGCACAAAGTAATATTTATTTACAATATAAACAACTTAATCATGTGGGGTGTGTTAATCAGTGAAATCAGTAGTGTAGGTGAGACTGGTGAGTGGATGTGTGGTAAATGTAGTGTGGGGTGTTGAATGGTGCAAACTGCAAAGCAAAGGACAAACTAAATCTAAAGTGTTGCTGCCAACAGGGAGGGAGGGAGGGAGAGAGAGAGAGAGTGAGTGTGGCCAACACCCAGCCCTTTATAGAGCATGCTGGGAATACTGGCCAGGTGCTCCCAATGTACTGATTGGCACCCCAATTTCCCAACCTGCAGGCCTTGTGGAGACAGATAGAGTAGTCAGCACAGACCCTATAGCTGGTAGGCCAAGCTACAGGGGGCATATTATCTTTTTGGGGGTCCTTGACATGAACAAGTTTGAGCACCACACTGATATACTGTAGCAACATACCTTTTTTCAGTCCAACTGCTCAGGATCTTTTACACCCTCCCCCCTCCCTGCCGTGAAGAGACATTTTTGGTGTTGTTTATCCCAGAGCTGAAGCAGGTGCACTAGTGTCTCTCTCTCTCTCTCTCTCTCTCTCTCTGCGGCTCGGTTTGGATAATGGACTCTCCACACTTCAAATTATCATCGTAATCCATCTGTCGTACCTGCTCTGTTCTAATTATGTCTCTGTAGAATGGCTGGCTGCCAAGTCAGTCACGCACGCACACACACACACACACACACACACACACACACACACACACACACACACACACACACACACACACACACACACAGTCTGCACTGGGAAATGACAGACAGGCCACGGCTGAAGTGACCACTGAAATATTGGATTGCTGGACTACTGTGTGTCGCATGCTATTATGCTATTATCCTATTAACCCTCGTATGGCCACCCTAATTAACAGTGGATTGTGCCTTCTACCTGCACTATTCATATGTTTAATTCGTCATTTGAATGCCAATAGAAAGATCCGTGACATACACACTATATCTCATTCTAACACGGTAATCCTATAGTATTATACCCAGTCCTGATGGTGGCGGTAACTTCACCATTAGGCCTGTCGCGGTGCTAGAATTTCCCCACCGTTCGACCGTGCTTCTCAACACCGGTAACACCGAATCCAACCACTAGGTGTCCTACCTGCCTGGCATTGATCCAGAAACAAACTACATCACTTGCAGTTACACTTCTAGATCTAATTTCCAACGTCGAGGCTTTAGGCAGTATAGGCAGACACCGTCAAAAAATACAACTAGAAGATAAACAATCCAGCAGAATCTTTTCATAATTTTATTTTCCTCACCGAGACCAACAAAAACGCACGTGTTTCAGCTCACATAGCCTTCATCAAGACGCTAACAGGAAATCATTACAGGATGAATTGAGAGCGGACCGTTGCTACAGGTTATTGTGAGTAAATAAAGCACTAAAACATTGTGGAAGTATAAGCTCACCGCACCGTAAGTCCAATGCAGCCAAGACCTGTCACCAAACTAAAGCCAAAGTGAAATCTGACACCGTGCTGGTGTGTGCTCAGCTCCGCTCTGGCTGTTGCCTGCCTGTAGCCCCGTTGAAGAGAAGCACTCACTCAAAGGGGCATTCCACTCATTTTCAACATTTTACCATGTCATTAACATACCTTAGAGCTTTTGTGTGGAAATAATAAAAAAGTCCCCCCATTATGTGTTTCCTAGTATGAAAAGTATGAAAATAATCATTAACATGGTGAAACACATCTTGATGACATCATCAAGATGTGTTTCACCATGTTAATGATTTCTTTCAGACCTCCAGTTCTAGGAAACATAGAATGGGGGGACTTTTTATTATTTCCACACAACAGCTCTAAGGTATATTAATGACATAGTAAAATGTTGAAAATGAGTTTAAGTGAGTGCTGCTCTTCAATGGGGCTACAGAACAGAACAGAATTCTGTTCTCTTCATAATAATAATAATTGTACCACCTGTTATCTGACTAAAGTATTGATAATCTGCTTATAAGCACATGGGTGCCACACGGAAATTAACTGGAGTGGTTTTATAGGGTACACGACGAGAACATAAATAGTCTAGTATTAAAAATAATAATAAAACGGTGCTATCGGTGTGCAAGTAATGTACTCGGTGGCGTGCCTGCCCACCGGTGACACCGGACACCGTGACATGTCTGTTCACCATTATGCCGATTTTGACCAAATAGAGCGAATCTGGCGATGTCATTTCCTGTCCACGTGATCACAACGTCCGCTAGTTTTCTCCACTGTGTTACACAGTCAGATGTCCGGGATGCTAAGCTATCATCGTTTATTTTAATAACTAAGTCAAATTAAGCTCTAATCAAGCCCCAAATATCGCATATTATGCAGTGATGCACATAAAGACGTGTGCGTGCGAGAGCGTGCACGCGAGGATTTCGTCCGGTTTTAGGTAGATTACATCGGCCGTTAGCCAAACAAGCTAAATGTTGCTACATTTTGCTATATTAAGCCCCCGATTATAGGGAATAAAACATTTACGTAATTTACGTCAACGGTTATGATGGCTTTTTTGATTCATTACGTCAATTACGTCAATAGCCATAAGCCATGTTTTTTTTTCTCTCTCTCTTCAGACCAGCGGTGGTGGAAGTACTACTTTTTCCTGTGTACAAGTACAAGTCCAGAATTCTACATATACTTAAATTAGCAACAGTAAATGTATATCATCATGCAGAATGTCCCATTTCCAGCTTGTTGGGTCAGCTACATGTAGGGTTGCCACCTTTGAGATCTTGAAATAAGGGACACTCTTGCCTGCCACGGCCTTGCGGCGCAGGCGTGTGCGGCAAGGCCGGCAATAAGTTGAAGCAATAAGTTGAAGCAATAAGTTGAAGCAATAAGTTGAAGCAATAGGTTGAAGTTTCCCTTCAACTTATTGTTAATGCTATCCACAACTTTTGAAGTAGAATTTTGTTTTCCAAATGAGCATAACAACATAAAGAGTTCCGATTGTGAATCCGAGGTTCTTTAAATGGGCACAATATTTAATTATATTGATTTATATTTATATTAGACTTTAAAACTCAACATTATTAAACAATCAACTATAATAGTCTACTGAAATAGCAGGCTAACCTATCCCCACATCAGCAGCCAAGATGGGGCAGGTATTAGAAATACTACTGACATGACATCTTGTAAAAACACGGATAAATAAGATGATAAATAATATAAGGTCCCATACCGAATCGATCTCAGGAGATGTTTGTCAAATGTCAAATGGATTTCGCCCTTACTGGATGTTTGGGTCATGAAGAACTGAAAATGAACTGAACATGAAGAACACGAAAAGATGAAATTTGGAGTCAAATCTTTCCGGTGATAAAATGGCCACCAACGTAATCAAAAAAGTCAACCAAAGAACAAGATTCTTGTACAGGATCTCCTCACTGGTCAACAAAAACACCTTGAAGACCCAGGAGCCCTCGTACAAGGTTTCTTCGACCTCCTGGACGGTACCATAGCACCTCAAAGGCCCTTAAAACAAGGCTCCAGACTTCCCAAAACAAACTGGTCAGGCTACTACTTGGCCTCACTCCCCGAACCCACCTCACCCCTGCCCACTTTGACAGGCTGGAATGGCTTAGGGTTGACGACAGAGTACAGCATTTTGCAATGGGTCTGGTCCACAAGATTCGCTACACCACCAAGATAATGCATGTACCTGTCTAAATACTTCCTTAATGTCAACAAAGTCCACACCCACAACACCAGAGGGAGTGCAACAAACCATGTGCAACCCAGATTCGGCACAAACAAGGGTCTAAATTCATTCCGCTCCTATGCCACCAAAATGTGGAACGCCCTACCAACAGTCATTAAGACATGCAAATCCAGCTTGACTCCTTCAAAACTGCTCTCAAAGAGCACCTACGGATGGCTGCAATTCGAAACTCTTAATGTTTTTGATGAATTGAAAATGGTGGACCCTATTGTAAACAAGTGTAATGCTTTATGGTGTCGTCCACTCACAGTTAACAGTTTTTTGTATTGAGTTGTACTTGAAATGTACTGTAATTCTGCAAACTGTTAATAAATCAATCAATCAATCAAACTGACACTACTGTAATGTTTGGTTCTTCTGTGATCTTATACAGTATATAAGTAATGTTAGTCCCCATGCGGCACAGAAAACATACACCAATATAGTTTAGGCCAGTGGTTCCCAAACTCTTTCATGTCAAGGACCCCCAAATTGACACTAATTAGCCCGCAGACCCCCATTAGAAAATATATGCCAGTGACCCCCTTAGAGAAGATTTTTACGCAGTGATTCTCAACCCATTTAATTTCAAGTACCAGTTTGACATGCATTAGTATATGGACCCCCATTTAATGGCATTTCTATCTCTGGGACCCCCAATTCATATTGTAAAATCAATGTTAATTTAACTCTGAGGGTCCATTTGGTTCCATTTGTACACTCTCAGAGTTACAGACCCATAAGGGTCCATTTGGTTCCAAACTATCATTTAGCTGGGGACCCCCTGGAACGCCCTCAAGGACCCCTGGGGGTCCCCGGACCCCACTTTGGGAACCACTGGTTTAGGCTACTTTAGGTACTGTGTGCCTCCCGCTAGAACAATTGTGCTGACTTTAATATTTCCTGTGTTTTGTTTTGTTTTGTTCATTATTGTTAAATTCAGTGTTGACGTGTAGGGGATATTTAGGAAAATAAGGAACAAACTGCGTTCCTTATTGGTTCAATAAGGGACGCATAATTTAATTCTCGAATAAGGGATGATTCTGTATTTTAAGGGACGGGTGGCAACCCTAGCTACATGTAGCTTAACTTGCCCAACACTGGTTTTAATTATTCAATTTAGTTATTTAATTATTTATTTGATGGGGTTTTTTTTGTCTTTTTTTGTCAATAGGTCTATTAAAGTTAATTAATAGGCATATTAGCTATATGATTCATTGTTATCTGCAGTGTTGGGCAAGTTACGCTACATGTAACTGACTGCTGACCAAACACTGCCCATTTCACAGGTTGTCTCCTATTGACCGACGTCTCGTCATCAAATTATTGCTTCAGGAATGTGACAAACAAAAAAATAAACTGAATTCAAGGCTTCCTGGGGTTGTGCAACTGATAGAACATCTCCCATGGGTTCATTTCAGGGGCTCCGAAGCAAAGCAAAACGGATATATCGTCACAATCATTTTGACCACTTTAACCACAGGGTACGTGAGAGAAAATGGAAACTGAACACAGTTTAAAGTAAATGTGCTCTGCTCAATTCTTTCACCCCTTTTCTGATTTGTTTCTTATTTGTTATATTCTTCAATATATTCTTCTAAAGGTGGGTTATCGTTAACCTGACTCTGTCCAGATGGTGGCAGTAGTGAGTTCCTCCTCCTGCTTCCATCTGGTCTCTCTCGGGCAGAGACGATTTACTCCGAACCAGTGCTGATCGGAGTGATATGCGGCCGCTAGAGGCGGGATCAACGCGAGACTGATGACATATTGAAGCTGTGCCACAGCGCATAGACATATATAAAGGCTAGATGGCTCAAGGCGGAGTCTCTGACGTAGTTCACCCGGCGGCCATCTTGCTTCGGGACTACAGTACAGTAGCCTATGTTCAATGGCAGCTCATCATAACTCGCTCAAATCTTGACGGATTTACAAACGGGTCGGTTTATTACAAACGTGGCTAAGATTCAGGACGCTTATCTGCTTAATTTTGTTTTTTAAATGAACGCCGGTATAAAAGCATATAAGTATGCGGACGTCTCTGACGTTTATAACAAATAAAACCAAACCGGTTGAAAATTGAGCAAGTTATGGTTATTTAAAAGTACATGCCCCATAGACACAATGTTATGCTGCCCCGAGGTAATATGGCTGCTTAGTACATACAGTATACTGGTGGTGAGAGTAGATATGCAACGTGGCCCCCTGGAGAGTGAGTGTGTTCGTGTGTGTGCGTGTGTGTGTGTGTGTGTGTGTGTGTGTGTGTGTGTGTGTGTGTGTGTGTGTGTGTGTGTGTGTGTGTGTGTGTGTGTGTGTGTGTGTGTGCGTGCGTGCGTGCGTGCGTGCGTGCGTGCGTGCGTGCGTGCGTGCGTGCGTGCGTGCGTGCGTGCGTGCGCATGTGTCACATAAAAGGGTGGGAAAGTGTAATTTAGAGGTTTCAACGGAGGCTGTCTCTGATCTCCCCATAGGGGTGTGTGTGTGTGTGTGTGTGCGTGCGTGCGTGCGTGCGTGCGTGCGTGCGTGCGTGCGTGCGTGCGTGCGTGCGTGATCTCTCCATAGGTGCACATTCTACATATTCTGACAGCTAAGCTTGACTGACTGAAGAAAAGCTACTGCAGTGTTCTGTTGGGTATAGGTCGGGGTTCTGCATAACTAACATGCCTGCAGCGCAGAAGGATCTGAGGCCTAGTGAAGGATCCGCAGGCACCATGGGGGGGTCTGTGTGAAGTACAGGCTGGATGCACAGCTTTAAACTTTGTGTCTCCACGTTTTCTGCGTCAATTAATATCCCACTCCTGCATGGCTGCACGCATACATGTGTTGTGAGCATAACGTGTAGATTGGCAATTTGTTTTGATGTTCCTTCAAGTTAACGTGGAAGTGGTTATGGCCTGTCTGTGGATATTATGAATATTTAACCATTGAAAAGCATTATACCGAGATTGTGACTAAATAATGACTGCGTTAGATGCTGTAACGAAGGCTTTCACCTAGAGACTCATATATGGGGACTGACATCAGACCTGTTTTGTTTTTGGCAGCGAGATTCTATTTTAGTTTAGTCATATTTTAGTCACCCGGAATGTTTTAGTGTTAGTTTAGTTTTAGTCGACTAAATGTCATAAGATTTTAGTCGACAACATCTGCAGTTAATTTAGTCGACTAAAATGTATTTTGGCGGGCCTTGATGCCGTCGTAATGGCTCATTTTACACTTGTTGAAAATAGCCAACAAGCTCACAACGTATCGCGCTATTTTCAGCATGCAACCAAGTGTAAAATAACTTATACTGGATCTCTTGTCCACTAGTCTCTCTAACATTTTAGACTAGTTTCTATCTGTTGACAAAATTGTCGATACATTTAGCTTAGTTTTAGTCATACTAGCTTCGTTTTATTTGCCATACATGTAAACATGTTAGGAATTTATTTCGGTATAACAGTTACATATTGCAGTTACCACAGCTGCCATGGACGGCGCTGATATATTATTGATTTCAGCTGTTACAATTCCAAACATGCAAACATGACCCACTTGAATTACTTCAGTCTATATATGTAGCTTAATTACTAGTATCTTTTTTCTAATGTATTTTCATTTAGTTCATAAAGTAAACATGACTATAACTAAGGGACTGATCGTTAACAGTCGTTGTTTTTCTGAATTTTGTATTTAAAAAATGTTTTGATTATTTTATTTTTGAGTGGTGCAACCACTCCCTTACGGACTTATGTGTGTGGGTGGCTGGGTGGGTGCCTGCCTGGCTGGCTGGGTATGAGCACGAAGACAGCATGGTTGTTTTTCACCACCTGTGCGCAACACACACACAAACACACACGCACATATTAACTGTATATATGATGATTTCGGGTGTGCCAGTACAGCACAGTGACAGTACAGTACAGTACAGTAGAGGGTACAGTAGAGGGACCGGCACACGGTCATTTCTCAACCGTTTTGGACACGGGGCGGCAGCCGCGGCACGCCGTAACCGGGCCGGCACCCTGAGTGCATTCCTGTGGGTCACTGTTGGTGACTTAAGTTGCTTGTGAACGAAGCTCCTCCACATAGAAAGTAGCACAACATCACAGGAACACCTTAGCCTTTATGTTGATGGACATGGAAGAGAAGAGGCTCTACCGTCTTTGGACAACGCATCGTCGACATGGTGGCGGAGCAAAGCGCATTCGAGACAGATTCTCATTCAGAATACGGTAGGGCTGGCCTAAAAGCATGGCTGTCATGTGCATCTTTGCGCACTCGCATTGCAATGTTGGATTGTTGGTGCGTCACAGTAGCCTACTTGTGTTTTGGCCGCGGTGCCATGTACTTTTGTCTGCGTACAGTTGGAGGCCATCGATATTGTCCTTTTCTTTTTGCTGAGGTTTGCGTGATCTGCGCAAAAGGACAGTTAACCCATTTTGGGCAGGAACCCCTTTTGGTGTTTTAAACATTGTTATAATTTAGCTATTGAAAAATAGCAGATCTACAAGCTCATAGCGCGCCACCGAGTGGCGTGCTACGAGCTTGTAGGTCTGCTTTTTTTGAAAAATCGTGAAAATATTTATTTCAGAAAACTGGAGGATTTAGAAGGATTTTTTTTAAATTTTGAGGTCAGGCCTAAATGGGTCAAAGGATAAGGGACAATATCGGTGGCACCCAACTGTATGTGGTTGTAACTGTATGTTTGGCCAAATTTGATGATGCATAAAGCATAATGCTCATGGTGCCTGGCTGGCTAAATGAACTGAGCAGGCAGTTGTTGAACGTTGGTGTTGCGCAAATTGTGCTTTTCTCTGTGGAGTATGAAGCTGTAGTATTAACAATGGTATGTGTGACATATTTATTTAGCATACCGGTATTCATTCATCATCATCCTGGACTTGGTTGGGGACCATAGAGTATTATAAAGGATATAGACCGAACTGGAGCACTAGCCCCGCCCCCAAGCTATTCATTTCGATGAAGTTGCTCAGTGGCGTTTTGAAGCACCCGGAAGACTGCCGGAAGTACCTCCTCCGGACCTCAAATTTGAGGGGTGACGTAGGGAGTGATGGTCCTACGTGTTAAAGCCCAGCTGCACGGGGTTTCCTCATCATGAATCCACGGGTCCGCCTGCAGTCCTTCCTCTTACCACTAGGGCCCAGTGCTTCAGAATTTGGTCAGAATTTTATTGAAAGGATAGCCCCTTGAGATGTGGCATCTCATTTTAGAGGGGCTCAACGTTGGAGCGCCTCACTGGCCCCTTGTTGGGGACGCACAGAGGCGAGGGGTGCCCACTGCCCTGGCAGCACAGTCTACATCTGCGGCTATAATGGCTTTACGCCCTTGCCCACTTCGACAGGCTGGAATGGCTTAGGGTCGACGACAGAGTACAGCATCTTGCAATGGGTCTGGTCCACAAGATTCGATACACCACCAAGATACCCATGTACCTGTCTAGATACTTCCTTAATGTTAACGAAGTCCACACCCACAACACCAGAGGGAGTGCAACGAACCATGTACAACCCAGATTCGGCACAAACAAGGGACTAAATTATTTTCGCTCCTATGCCACCAAAATGTGGAACGCCCTACCAACAGTCATTAAGACATGCAAATCCCTTGACTCCTTCAAAACCGCTCTCAAAGGGCACCTACGGACGGCTGCCATTCGAAACTGGCCCCTGTAAAATCGGAATCCCTCAAACACGGACGCAAGGACAACACAAGAGACGGTCGCGGCCACACAGCCAACTCAAGGTATGGCCACTGAGCCGACTTGGGGACCCAATGCAAGGACAACACAAGAGACGGTCACGGCCACACAGCCAACTCAAGGTACGGCCACTGAGCCGACTTGGGGACCCAACACAAGGACAACACAAGAGATGGTCACGGCCACACAGCCAACTCAAGGTACGGCCACGGAGCCGACTTGGGGACCCAACGCAGCTCCTCCAAGGAAAACAAACAAATGAACGGAGCTGAACGTGAATCCCCCCCACCGCCCACCCCTTTTTTTCCCTCAATGTATATGTTTCTTTTCCCTTTTTACCTCCTTTATGATGAATTCCTGTTCTGTCCTTTGTCTATATAGAAGTGTCTATTTGTACGTCTCTAAATGTTTTTGATGAATTGAACATTGTGGACCCTATTGGAAACAAGTGTAATGCTTAATTGGGTCGTCCACTCACAGTTAACAGCCTTTGTATTGAGTTTGTGCTTGAAATGTACTGTAATTCTGCAAACTGTTAATACATTTTTCAATCAATCAATCAATCAAACGCACGAGGCTCACCTAAAAAATAGCCAATCTAAGCTCACAAATGTGCGTCGCGTCATCAGCGTGTTGTTGTGAGCTTGTAGGTCTGCATCTGCTATTTTCGGAGCTGCCAGATTCATATTTAAATCTTTAGTTGGAAGAATGCAATGGCATATCATCAGTGTTGAGTGTTGACCATAATGGAATGACGGATGGAACCAAATGAACCCCCGACGGCCGGCGCTATTCGCCTAATAAACGATCAGCGTTCACTTTAACACCTTGAGGGCTCGGGCCTATTTAATCCATTAATAAAATGTGCCCATCGTTTATAACGCCCGGACCACTTTTACAGACGGACCGGATGTGACTGTAGCAGCTAACAATAGCCACACCACTCTAGAGTCGATCGACAACAACGGGAGGTAAGAATAAATCTATCGCGACTAGCGTCTGGACAGCGGAGGGCCGTCAAACACAGGATATTTTTTCATAATTAGACGGGATGATTTAGATCACGAGTTATGAATGTCTTAAGATTTTCGTTGTCGTCAGCTAAACAGGCAGGGAACATTTTCCATGACGTGTCACTGTTGTGCAACACCGAGGATTGCGCAACAAGCGCCTCTAGGCTGTAGAGCGATGCGATCAGTTTTCATAGCACTAATTGGACAGAGATTAATCAATCTCCGTCTCGGGCAAATGACTGAACTTCACGGTGATCTCCATCTTGCGCCTCCAAGGTGTTCATTTATGCTGCTATACTGTTGGTGTGAATATTAAAAAATATATGGTTTATGGTGGTTGGGGGGGGGGGTCATATGTATTCTTCCAGTCCCTGAGGGGGGGGGTCCCGAAAACATATTTGGAGGCTGAGGGGGGGTCAAGAAAAAAACAAAAAACGAAATCACATCTGCACCAGCCAGGGGGGGCTGGTGCAGATGTGATTTATGCACCAGGGGGGTGCATACATAACGACCAGTCCCTAAATGCATTTGAAATTAAGTAAATGTTACTTTTCAGGATTTCAATTCAAATAGCTGATCTACAAGCTCAAAACTCGTCGTTTTGAGCTTGTAGATCGGCAACAGTAACAGGCAATGTGGCCCTCTGGAGCAGCATTCCATTTCGGGTGTATGATCCGTTCGGGGGCGGATGGTAACTTTCGTCATGCTGTAGTCAATGATTTGTAGACATCTGGCAGGAAATCACAAGGCGGAATCAGTACTATATGAATGGGTACTTCTTATTCCGCCTTGTGGTTTTCCTGCCAAAAATAAATTCACAGTGAAGTGAAGGGAGGGGCGCTCTTATCATCATATATCATCATCATCATCATACATCACAGTCCATGCTCAGCCAATCAAATCATCACAGATGTGGTAACACAAAGGGACAGCGGTGGCCGAACGGTTTGCGGAGCGGTCTTGTTATCGGAAGGTCGCCAGTTCGTATCCCCGGACCGGCACGTTAAAATTACCACCGCTGAAGTGCCCTTGAGCAAGGCATTGAACCCCTACCATGAAATGTTCTATGAGCAGGGTCTGGCTGTAAACAAGTTCGTCGAGCTTAGTCCATTCACCCTGGGTAAACAAAGAACTTTGCTTACACACAAAGCTGGGCAGAACGTGTGCATTGCTTTCCCTGGTTAGCCAAACACAAACCGCTGGCTTCACGGATCCACGGAGCGTTACGTCACATTTTCGCCACTCATCTTGCATAAATATGCGATTGGCTAACCCGAGCCATCTGCTTAATCTGAACGGCCGAGGTTTGTGTAATGTCATTTGATCATCAGAGCGCAATGACGTCACGACATCGTCATTACAGTACTTTAAATGCATTTAGCTATGAAGGAAATATTATTTAGCAACTTTGAATTGAAATTCCTTGTAACAGTTTCTGTAAATTACTGGCATTCATTCACAGTGGTGCTGCTATTTATAATGCCGTGCTGGACCGGCAGTCGGGCATGAGGTGTATGCCTTTGGAAACGAGGTGTACGAGTATGAAGGGCACTTAGGCCTCGGCCACACTACTCTGGATCTTTTGCAAAACAGATATTTTCGTCCTCCGTTTTAGAAAAAATCCCTGCCCATACGACAGAGATATCTGATTCCACACCCAAACGCAGAAACGCATTGAACACAGGATAAAATCACTGCGTAGCAGGTTTCAATTGTAGGCTATATTATATTTGATTTTATATTTACACTTATGAGGTGCCAATCATATTTTTTAATGAAGGAATAAGTACCGCATTTTAAAAGCCACCTAAATTGTGAGTGGAAGTATATGTTTCTTTCATTGTCTGTCAGCATGTCACACTACTGTATGTGCGTAAATCTCCAGATCCCGACTCTCGACTTGTCTCTCCATATAATTTAAAAATGATAGACACTTTACCATTGCTCTGGCGACTTGGCAAGTCCTGCACAGAAATTAATAGCAGAGTCAGACAGAAGTGTCCACAACCTGCAGTTGTGAGCTTGTAGAGTGGCTATATTTTCGAGCTGTATAATAAATGGCACCGTGGCACGTTATAATGTAGGCTAATACAAGTTCACGTGCACATTGTCAGAATGTAGGCACAGTGACATGCAGTCAATGGTGCGCCCTTAATTACCTAAACATGAGAGAGATGTGCCATATAGCCTATGCGCACGCACGATGCGATTCCATTCACACCTCTCTCTCTCTCCTCGCATGACCATGACCATGAAATGGAGCGCAAAATACAGCACGATATAGTTTCACATGCGGCTATGCACACACCACGCATAGACTTGTTGGTGTACTGCAAAATGGCATTTGGCCTGGGTCCTTATTGGTAGGTTAATATCCACAGTTTATCTGTAGCGGTCCGCAATTAACTCGCACTCGGCACCAATACAAATTAAACTATTTGAATAAAGGTTGTACACATCAGTGAAATTAACCTTAAAATTGAGAGAATGTAGGCCTATTTTTTTTTTTTTACAGTCTATGGTGTAAGCCTAGCAAGCACCACAGATCATATAGGCTGCATGGCTATAAGGGCTTGTATTGGGCACTACCCTACCATCTCTCTCATATCATTTGATAAAGGCATATTAAAAACATGACTTGTGCACCCAATGAAAATATAAACTTCACGGAATATATACCACTTCGAATTATAACAATCGGTTGAAGATTATCTGAATATAGCAAGAGTCAAATCTCAACTTCTCTGCGCAACGGGCCATTGCGCTGAGGACTGGCAGTATTTTACCTATACTTGTGAGGACCTCTGCTTGTTGCAACAGGGGCACCGACGATCTGCAAGCTCACAACGCGCTGCATGTGGACGCAATACTTGGAGCTTGAGGAATGATGATAAACATTTCACAGAATATATACCACTTTGAATTAAAACAATCGGTTGTGCTTCCCACTCGGCACCAATATTTGACTCTTGCTATACTCAGCTATATTCAGATAATCTTCAATCTTCAATAATCTTCAATCTTCAATCACCAGTCTGCACTGGACTAGTAGCCTAGCCTAGGCTGATATATTTATTATTGGATGCAGTAGAGCTGCCTTTGCTCGATCGCTGCAGTTGATGCAATCATGCAACATATGATACGTTTTTGAGTGGTGTAAACCACTCCTACAACTGGCTTTTGTGTGCAGAAAAAAATGAGCACGGTTGCTATGTTCAAAATAATTTCTGACGTAATTAAATCACACCCGGGTGAACTGGATGACCGTAGCAACCATGCTCATTTTTTCTGCACAAAAAAAGCCAGTTGTGAAATCACATCCGGGTGTGATTTCATTACGTCAGATCAGAGCTGATCAGGCTATATAATACCTTACCTTATATAATACCTCACATCGGACAAAAACTCCAGCTGAATCAACTTCATGGTCACAAATCATCACATCAGAAGACGATCCTACCTAGCCAAAGATCTTACCAGAATCAGACCTGAAGGCCATTCATTCTTTGAGACCTTTGAAACCAAAGATCTTTAAAGACGGTGGGAAGCCCAATAGACGAGACACAAGACAAAGTCTTGTTCAACACCAAGAGAATATTAGATCACGGCTGATCATTACGCTGATCATTACGTCAGACCACAGCTGATCAGGCTATATAAGACCTTACACCACTCAGTTCACACGGGTGTGATTTTTAAGTTAACAGTGATATATAAACATGAACAATTGAATAGATATCTGTGTAGTTCCCATGCAGGCACAAGCTGCATTTCACACGCTAATGAGCGGTGACATCATCGTTTCTCAAAAGCTCCGTTTCGCATGACTACACAGCTCCACCGATCCGATATTTTCGAAAATCTTCACTTATTTATCCGTTTCAAAAAACCTCCGTTTGAGTGGCCGAAAACGCTGTTTGCGTGTGGCTGAAAGGCCCAAACGCACAGAGAAATGTGCGTTTTGCAAAAGATCCAGAGTGGTGTGGCCGAGGCCTTAGTCACGAACAGCAGGGTTGAGAGACAGACCAAGGTCCATGTCTTCAACACAGTGTCCTTGTGCTGGAGGACTTTTCCGCCAGAGACGACAGGAATAGAACTCCCCCTTGTGGTTCCCTACAGGTATTTCCACACAGCTGTGCTGATCGGAGATTCCATCTACACATGGGGAGGGACCGAACAGTCCCCATATGTGATTCAAAGGTTTGTTCGGCCTCGTTACTCCAACGTGCTTTATACATTTAACGTCGACATCCACAAATGGTTTAAGCCTGATATTTATGGCACCGTTCCAGAAGCGAGAAGCTCCGCATCAGCCTGTGTCCTGGGGAAGGTCATGTATCTCTATGGAGGATACACCAAAATGGATATACCCACTAATGACATTCACAAGTTGGACACCAGCACAATGGTCTGGTCGGAAATTAACACCACAGGCACACCACCAGCTGCTACATACTCTCATTCTGCCACCATCATCGGGACACAGATTTTTGTATTCGGTGGCCAGGAGGGCCAGAGGAACCCGAGGAACGAAAGGGTCTACCAAAACTACATGATAGTGTTTGACACAGAGACCAACTGTTGGCTGAGCACACCTTCTGACACACAGCTTCGTCCAGGAGGACGCTGGAGTCATTCAGTCTTTGTCTACAATGGAGAGCTGTGTATATTTGGTGGCCGCAGCTATAACCAGGGATTCAATGATCTGTGGAAATTCAATCCAGTGACCTTCTCCTGGAAGAAGATTAAGCCCAAAAGAAAAGGCCCACATAAGAAGGAATGTATGGGCTGTTGTTGCATTGGAGATCTAGTGTTCCTCTTTGGAGGATTGAACACAACTAATGACCTGCACATATTAGACTTTAGTCCTAGTCTTATGACGTTATGTAAGCTGGCAGTTATTCAGTATGGTGTGTTTAAGTCAGAACTCCCACACGACATCAGGTGGGAACTGGCAGTAATGACTACCAAACCTGCAGAAGTCTCTTGACGGGTGCTACACCAGAATGATTGCGTGCAGTACTTAACATTACCAAGAGTACACATGTTACCAACAAGACTCTGTATGAGGGAACGCCAAGGATGAGCCGGAAAATAGTAGCCAGGAGAATGAGACTAGCAGGACACTGCCAAAGACACCAAGCCAGCACATCGGTGCTGTGGGAACCAACACACAGGCATCGATGATGAGTACATCCCACACTAACATATAACATATAACACATATTATGTGGATGTACTCAAGAACAACGCAAGAGCGCAAATCACCAACAAGCTGGCCAGATGTATGGAGAACCGGGATGACTGGAAGCGCCGATGGAGGGCTCGTCTGAGGATGACCTAGATAGACATTTACAGCCCTATATAAATTTTTTGAGGGTTGCTAGCCCCTCCATTGCAGCTCTTGAAGATTACGTCAAGTTCATGGGATTTTTGAGGGGCGATTTCCCCTCTTATGTCCAGTTTTTGGTGTATGTAACCCGAAATTGAATGCAATTGACAATGAAGACCATTTTGAGTGAGAATTCTGTTTGGCCGGAATGAGGTGATGTACGATGATGAGAGCGCCCCTCACTTCACACGGGTGTGATTTTTAATGTTTGTGTGCCACTAAATATATTATATATATATATTTTATTGTCTCCACCAGGCCGAAGGCATGGGGAGAGAGTATGTTTTGCACTCCGTCCTTGTGTGTGTGTGTGTGTGTCCGTCCGTACGTGTGTGTGTGTGTGTGTGTGTGTGTGTGTGTGTGTGTCCGTCCGTCCGTCCGTCCGTCCGTCCGTCCGTCTGTGTACAGCTAATCTCCGGCACTGTTAACCCGGTCGATGCCAACCTTTTCACACACACTCCCTAGATGCCAATGATGAACCTCTGCCCCAAATTGTCCAGAACGGCCTGTTATAGCGCCACCAGGAGGCCGACTTTTGTAAAACACATTTTTTGATATTACTCCACCATATTTTGTCCAAAAATCCTGCAAATCGTTACACAGTATCTCTATAGTCATGTGCTCAAGACAGATCCGTCCGATATTTCATATTCCATCCTGATTGGCTAACATTGGCTTTCAAAGTTTACAGGATTAACCCATTTTGAACAAAAAGCCTCAAATCATGAACGCAGCGTGCAATTTATGTGAAATCTTTCACAGACTTTCCTACTAGGTTGAGGAATATATCCCACCATTTTCACATTAGCCTGTTACAGAGCCACCAACAGGTGGATTTTTGCAAAACATATTTTTAGTAAGAGAAACTGGGAACTAAATCGTTACCAAAAAATCACACCCGTGTGAACTGAGTGGTGTAAGGTTTTATATAGCATGATCAGCTGTGGTCTGACGTAACTTCTGACCACAGCCAGTTGGGATTTCACAACTGGCTTTTTTTGTGCAGAAAAAATGAGCATGGTTGCTACGGTCATCCAGTTCACCCGGGTGTGATTTAATTACGTCAGAAATTATTTTGAACATAGCAACCATGCTCATTTTTTCTGCACACAAAAGCCAGTTGTAGGAGTGGTTTACACCACTCAAAAATGTCTTCACCAATATGTTTCTAAAGGTGTCAAATAACATGTACTAAAAGATTCAAATTCAACTCCCGGGGGACATTTGAGTTATAATATATAAGGCAAAAAAGTCCAAATTTAATCATTCTTTAAGTAGCATGTGACATATGAAACTAGGGGTTTTTCTGAATCCATTCCAAGCATTAGTTTTGCATAAAAAACACTCCATGGGAGGAAAACAGCCATAGCCGTCATCACAAATGTGAAGTGGATATGGCCGAATTTAGGGACTTTGACTAGTTCAAAGTCAAAGTCATACGATTTGTCACACGTTACCGCAGTGAAATTTGTTCTCCGCATTTCACCCATCTCTTGGAGCGGTGAGCCGCAGCCATGCCGCGCTCGGGAATCATTTGATTAGTAGATTTGACCCCCCAATCCAACCCTTTGATGCTGAGTGCCAAGCAGGGAGGCATTGGGTCCCAGTTTTACAGTCTTTGGTATGACCCGGCCGGGGATCGAACCCCAACCTCCCAGTTTCAGGGCGGACACTCTAACCACAAGGCCACTATCTGGTAGCCTTTGCAATTTATAGGTTGCAATTTGTTTTGTTCAGAGTGCATTTAGAATGCAACATTGTTCTGTCACTTTAAATATGTTTTCTGCAGGTGCTGAACTGTGCAGATAAGAATACAAACAAAGATTGGAATAGATGAAGGAAGAGTGTCGATCCCGGTTGGAGCCATTAGAGGCAAAATGGTAGACGAATCCTAAAAACGGTTTGCCTCTGCCACTGGCAACACCTGCACCTCATTAGGGACGGGGTTAAATACCATTCATGTAACAATGCGGCAACCTAAGGCTTGATTGACAAAGTGGACAATGAAACATGTAAACAATATGGTAGCTCAAATGGCTCTTACACAGCTTTAAACTTCTACACGTACGCACAGGAGCAGGGCTGTACTGGGACAAAAATTCGGCCCGGGCATTTTCGCGTGAATTTGGCCCAGACCGGCCCACCACAACCAGCGCGCAGATAGCAGAAACTCTACCACCCACTCCGTCGAGGCACACACACAAACAAGCACCGCCGGGGGGGTCAGGGGGGGCGCTACCTGGTGGCCTGCCGCCTATTGGCCTGCCTGCCTGTCAAAAAAAAGAATCATGGCGGCCCCCTACGGTCGCGGCCCACCGGGAAAATGCCCGGTATGCCCTGTGGCCAGTCCAGCCCTGCACAGGAGACAAAACATAGCAATGCGTTGTGAGCTTAATGTGTAGATTGGCAATTTCTTTTGCTGGTTTTGATTTCCGTTTAAGTGAACGTTTTCCCGGGGGTGCATATGTTGGTCCTTAGTTTAGACAGTACTTAGTTTAGACTAGTCATTTGGTTAGACCAGTCATTAGTCCTACAACTACAACCTATGTCAAACCCTCACCCTAACCCTAACCTCCCACGGGGCAGCACACATAAACCTAACCTTAACCCATGTCTAACCAATGACTAGTCGACTCTAAACTAAGTATGCACCCCCGGTGCTGCGGGTAAAAAATCACTCGTGCTGCGGGTTAAAAATAACTGCGGGTTACACATCTCGTGGCTTCCTGGTCTCGCTGCTGTAAGAGACTAACCTAAATTATTGCACCTACATGTACATTAAAGGGGCATTTCACCGCTGGAAGAAACTACAGTCACTCAATGTTTGTAGTAGATAACAGTAGCACAATTTGAAATGTATACGCTATGGCCTGAAAAATACTGTAGTCTGTGTGTTTAGTGACTAGGGTTTGACTGGATTGTTGAATTCCTACAATGCCAATAATGCTTTAGTGCACTTCATTAAAATAAGCTCTGGTTGCAAAAGGGGTGAAGTGGCCCTTTAACTACTCCTACACACTTTCACTTAGAAACTCCGCTCAAACTTTCAGCTATGTTCAGCTTACTGCGGAATTGCATTAATATTTGAAATGTTTTGTAGTTTTAGAAATATTGTATTTCATACTTTCACCTGGAAACAACATATATACAATACAATATATATAACAATTGGCATACTGTGGACACACAGGCCTGAACTTCTTTGTTTTGTCGTATTTTAGATATTAAACATTTAAAACTTTGGACCCTCCCTATTCCTTCATGATTTTACAGATAAACTCAATTCACATTTTAAACAAGAAATGACTCAAGTGACAAGTCATTATAATTAAAAATGCCGGGACAACAATCCAAACTCTTCTGGCTCCAAAACTATAGAATGCACTTCCCATTGCAATCAGAACTGCAGACTCACTCCAAATCTTCCGCCATAGTCTGAAAACCCAGCTCTTCAGACTCCATCTTGGACCGTAGCACTTGCCCTAGCCTCTACAACCTTACAGTAGTGGAGCAGATTAAGTCAATATATCATAAGAATCGTTCACTTGATGGTACAAGCACCAAAATTGGCACACAAGTGCTTCGGAACCTACTCTCTCAGAAAAGTACGTTGTCCACTTGAAAAAAACAAAATGGACACCATTTTTCAAGATGGCCGCCATTCGAGGTCGTTTTAAACCGTGTTTGAGCTATATTGAGCTATACAATCCTATTTTGATGGCCTATACATCGAAATATATGTTTCTGAGTATGATAAATCCAATTCTGCATTTAGAACATCAAAACTATTTAATATTATGATGATACAATGGGAATTCAACGATATAATGGGGCATATTAAGTCCATATTCCATAATAATCCTTCACTTGGTGGTACAAGCACCACATTTGGCACAAATGATGTCCAGGATGTACTTTCTAAGAAAAGTACGTTATCCAGCTGAAAATCCAAGATGGCCACCAGTTTTCAAGATGGCCACCTCGTCAAATAAATACGTATAACTTTAATGAACAGAAATGTGTGATCCACACATTGATCCAAACATCAAAATGAATGTATTCTGACTGGAAGAACTCAATGGTGTCAATTATTTAATTCCAATATGGCCGCCAGTTTTCAAGATGGCGGCTATTACGCAACTCAAAATTAGCGTTTTTGGAAGCTGTCTGATCACCGATATTGTTGAAGGGCAACATCATTCATTGAAATGCTGTGATCAAGCTCTATTGGTTTGTAATTTTGTATATAAGAGTTATGTCAAAGCACAACCAGGACACACTGGTGACATCACTGCTGTGAGACTCAGCATGGGGTTCAGTGTATGCTTGTAGCGTACTAGCTGTAGTTGTGGTTTACTAACTGTTGTAGTGGTGTAGCTACTCACTGTAGTTTGTAGTATACTTTAGTGTCCTAAATGCTATCTAATAAGCCCCTGTGTATATCTCAACTAGAAGTTTAGTTAGTTGTAGGATTGTAGTTGATAGCCGCACCTGAATTGACAGGATGTGTCAGCATGGGAGAGCTGAGACAAGGGTAACAGGGATTCAGTTACCTGGATGGTGTACAGATCGCAGAGGACTTGCACTGGATGAATGGTCGGGCTAGGTGTAGGGCACCAGATGCTTGAACCTAGATGCATCCCATATTTCAATGTGCTTTGATGTTTTGTACGGTTGGGTGGTACAAGGATATAGCCCTCAGCCTTTAACCGTATAACACAAGATGTTCCGCTACTAAAACTGATTGGAGGAAGTGTGTCAAACAGATACGAAAGAGGAGTTGAAGTCTCCCCGTATTTCCACCCCATTCGACCGTTATCTCTGTATTGGATAGGCGAAATCCTCCGTTATCAGCACCTTTATACGGCCAATATGGCCATACTGGCATACTCACTGTTTCAGTATGTCATTATCACCTATTGTGACGGGTGATAATGGTATTTTTGTGTCACTGATGTCAATGACGGAGGTGCGCTGTGTCTGGTGGCCTTGAGCCACGTGAGACAACGTGCCGAGCGTTGCGACGGCCACCAGACCCGACTCAGCACCGCCTGAGTTACGTCCCGATAGGCAGAGGATAGTATAGTAGCCCCTAGTTTCCATGCGCTGACAATAGAGTTGGAAATGAAACGTTCAGCCAAGGGTGAGTATGCCAGTATGGCCATATTGGCCGTATTCCAAGGTGCTGATAACGGTTGATTTCGCCTATCTGATACAGTGATAACGGTCGTGCCCATCATGTTAGACTCATCCAGATTGGATGATGGAGGTGGCAGTGAAGATACATTGAAGCAAAACAGTACAAAGTTAGTTAGTACCAAAAAGTACCAAAATTGTCGGCCAAATGTTTAGCAACGGAAACTCCAGTTTTCCACTAAGAGAGCAGCTGAAATTCAGAATGATCCTGGTGACGGACATGCAAAAATTCGAAGAGTGCAGTGGATGTGATCTCCCCCCATCGAAGCCCTGTATGACGATCGTTGTGTCAGCAAAGCTCGTGGACTTATGAGGGACCCAAGCCATCCCAACCGCAGAGATGCTTGCGGATGCTGCCACATGGAAAACGTTTTCAGTCTCAAAGCCACTGGAAATAGACTGCAAATAAGCTTCTTTCCCCAAACAATCAGATACATGAACGAACTGATAAGAACCGGGGCGAAAGTTTACCTAACTTTGCTACTACAGGGAAAACATGCACATATATATGTTACTATTTTTCTAGCACTCTTTATTCTATCCCTTTGTTTGCTGTGCTTGCTGTGTTTTTTGTTGTTTGCCATCTATGCCGCTGCATTGTCTGTAAGGAAGCCAAACTAAAATAAGTTTTACTCTTATGTACCTGTCCTGTACACAAGATGTAACAATAAAGTCCAACCTTGAACCTTGATCTAGGTTCAAGCATCTGGTGCCCTACACCTAGCACGACCGTTCATCCAGTTCCATTTAAGTCCTGTGCGATCTGTACACCATCCAGGTAACTGAAGTTCCGTTACCCTTGTCTCAGCTCTCCCACGGTGGCACATCTTGTCAATTCAGGTGCGGCTATCTAACTACAATACTACAACTAACTAAACTTCTAGTGGAGATATATACAGGGGCTAATTAGCATTAGGACACTAAAGAATACAACAAACTACAGTGAGTACACTACAACAGTTAGTAAACCACAACTACAGCACTGAACCCCATGCTGAGTCTAACAGCAGTGATGTCACCAGTGTGTTCCTGGTTGTACTTTGACATCACTCCTATATAATAAAAAAAATACAAACCAATAGAGCTTGACCACAGCATTTCAATGCATGATCAATGAATGATGTTGCCCTTCAACAATATCTATGATCAGACAGCTTCCGAAAACGCTAATTTTGAGTCACGTAATAGCTGCATCTTGCAAACTGGCGGCCATATTGGAATTAAATTCCAACACCATTGAGTTCTTACAATCAGAATACATTCATGTTGATGTTTGGATCATTAACACAATTTTACTTCGAAAACCTTTTTGTTGTTTTGTTTTTTTGCATTTGACGAGGCGGCCATCTTGAAAACTGGCAGCCATCTTGGATTTTCAGCTGGATAACGTGCTTTTCATAGAAAGTACATCCTGGACATCATGTGTGCCAAATGTGGTGCTTGTACCACCAAGTGAAAGATTCTTATGGAATATTGACTTAATCTGCCCCAGCTTTTTGTTTAATTCCCATTGTATCATCATAATATTCAATAATTTTGATTTGCTAAATGCAGAATTGGATTTCTCATACTCAGAAACATACATTTCCATGTATAGGCCATCACAATAGGATTATTCAATCAAACTATAGTTCAAACACTGTTTAAAACCATTTTGAAAGGCGGCCATCTTGAAAAATGGTGGCCATTTAGTTTTTTCAAGTGGACAACGTACTTTTCTGAGAGAGTAGGTTCTGAAGCACTTGTGTGCCAAATTTGGTGCTTGTACCATCAAGTGAACGATCGTTTCAGTAATCTGCTCCACTACAGGTGTATACAGAGGCTAAACTTATGTAACGTAGATAGCATTTCATGTAGACATAGCACACTATAGTGTATACGCATATATCCATTATATAGATCACTGTATAGGTTCTTAGCTTACAGCTGATTCATGACATTTTTAGGTATTTGATTTATTAGGCTACCATGTTTCTGTTCTTGCTTATCAAGCGCCGCACGCTTTGGTTACCATGGTAACGACCTGACGCGGCTTATCAAGCGCCGCCGCGACAGGCTAGCCGAGTGAGAATGAAGAAGAAGAAGAAGAAGCAAGCAACATCGATTCATAACAGTGACAGACACGCGATCCAAAACCATTGGAAAATGAACCCATCTCAGGCTCAGCTCGCCCTGTACAGTTTAGCACTGTCCAGTCGCGGTGCAGAATTTCTCCGCCGCACCAAACATTATCAACGACGGAGAACCTTACTGTGCAGTGCTATATTTCGTGCTGCAGTCACGGCTGGCCTCGCTGTGCGGCGAGACGTGTGGTGCCTTCCAGCAAGCCAAGACTGGTGGGAGAGAATCCAGACGTATGACGACGACAGATGGCGTGCAGACTTCAGAATGAGCCGGGGGACGTTTGACATGATCTGTGACCGCCTACGATCCAGTCTTGAACGCGAAGACACACAGTTAAGGCGTCCACTCTCTGTGGAAAAACGTGTCGCAATTGCCCTGTATTGGCTAGCAAGCGGGACACTGTACCGCACCGTTGCCAGTCTCTTTGGGGTGGGAACAGCGACCGTGTGTGTGACTGTGCACGAAGTTAGTACCAGGTTATCTGAAATACGCAAGGAATACATCAGCCTTCCAGTAGGAGATGAACTGCAAAGAATCGTTTCTGGCTTCAAAACAGCGTGGGGGTTTCCTCAGTGTGCTGGAACTATTGATGGCTCTCACATTCCAGTCAAAACACCATCAGAAAACCACACTGATTATTTCAATCGGAAAGGGTGGCATTCCATCCTTCTGCAGGCTGTTGCTGACGACAAGTACAGGTAAGAGATCAGAACAGAATAGAGGCAGCATGTTGAAAAACTATACTATTCTGTCAAATAAACATGTTTTTTTTTTTTTTTGGCACTATTGCATTGTATCTGTTGTATTTATTCAGTAACTACAAACATGTGGTACATATTTGCCTTATCATTGTAACAGGTTCACAAACATCAATGTGGGATGGCCTGGAAGTGTGCACGACTGCAGGGTATTGCGGAATTCGGAGATCTATGCCAGAGCGGAGAGGGAAACGCTCTTTCCACCAGTAAGACAAAATATGCTGTATTACTTGTGGATAGCACCAGAAGTCAGACTATGGTGGTTACAAGAAAAGTCATAATGTATTTTTCAGACAGTTCACCACTTAAAACCCTCAATACTTAAACTTACATTTTGGTTACCGTGGTAACGACCTGACGCGGCTTATCAAGCGCCGCCGCCGCACCGAAAATAGCATATCTACAAACTCACAATGTGTCACAGGAGTTGGTGACACGTTGTGAGCTTGTAGATCTGCTATTTTCAGCACATTTCCCCCTTAATAGGGTGTTAGTGTTGAAGTGGTTGTGTTATGTCTCACTGACAGCTGTTTGATTGTGCTGCGCTCGTTGCATATTCCTGTGTTGCCTTTGTGATGATTGGGGGGATTATCTGGGATCGACTACTTCAGTCATCAGACATGATGTGTGATGATGTTGTTTGCCGTTGTTATTATTACTCTGAGTTTTGAAAGTAAAGAAGAGTTGTGTTTAAGCTGTGTCATGGTCCACTGACGTGTAGTATTGTTAACTCTGACAACACCCTAAGGGTTGTTGAACAACAATTTAAGTAAATAAATCCATTCATTCTACCACCTCAGGACACTGAAGTCATCTGCGACACACCGGTCCCCATTATGATCCTGGGTGATCCAGCCTAACCTTTGAGGAGCTGGATCATGAAGGGGTATCCTGACACGGGGAAGCTGAGAGAAGACCAACTGTACTTTAATCAGAGACTGAGCCGTGCCAGAATGACCATTATACCACAGGTCGTTTCGAGGAAGCAATCTGATTGGTTGAAACAGCCTTCTAGCCGTGGGTTAAACCAGCACCATTCACCACCTAATCAAAACAAAGAATTCAGCTGCTCTGTTCTCCCAGAGCGCTAGCAAACTCGGTGGCTAGGCTAGCTAGTTTCTTGGGACATTTGTGGTCGTAGTGACTACATCTGTCATTCAAAAAATATATTCTTTCAGCGATTGTCTTAGTTTTAAGGGTAACTGTTGTATAATTGCAATATTACACTCGAGGGTGTGGGTTAACGTGATTATTGCCACTTCAGTGATGCTTGCGGAACTCGACTTCGTCTCGTTCCTCACCGCATCCCTGTCGTGGTAATAATCACGTTAACCCACACCCTCTCGTGTAATATTGCTTAATTGAGTGCTCCTTTGGGCGACTCAAGGGCAGATGGCAGTGCCTGAGCAAGCGGCTGGATGTGGACATTATGAATGTCCCCCATATTGTCACAGCTTGCTGTGTCCTTCACAATATCTGTGAAAACCGGGGTGAGGTCTGTGAAGAAGAGTATGTCCAGGTGGACAATTTGCACCACAGCCCGAATTAGTAGAGGGGAACAATAACCACTCTGTTGTTCCAAACAGAGTTCGGGAAGCACTCACACGCTAATTTCAACAGTGATCTTCAAATGACCAAATTTGGGTGGACTCTTCCTCACAAAACTCACTCTGGAAAAAAAGCGTTAAGAGAAAAGATATTGTCCATGGTCTCCATATATGGAGCTGACCTGTTATGACATTCCATATGTTGATCTGACCTCATCAAACCCTATACACACTCCATATATGGCCAGTACAGAATTCATTCCATATATTTACCCATTACATTGCATCTCATGTTCCCCTCTGCCCTATGTTGATACTTAAAGGACCACTTCACCACTTTTCAACATCTCTTCGTATAATTGGTCCTCACTAATGTTCATGATAAAACACCACCATTTTTTTCCTACTCAGTCTGTGTCTCATAGGAGGGCTTTGGGCAGTTCGGATACCCGTCCACCAGTGACATCATCATTAGGCAGATTTTTTTTAAACAAGATTTATTTTAAAATATATTTTGATTTTTATTATCGTGAGAACGAGGACTTCAACTATTGCATTGCAACTTTTCAGGAAAAGAAAGCCTGCCGTTTCTATTAGCTTGGATTCACCATCGATGATGTCACTGGTGGACGGGTTTCTGAACTGCCCACAGCCTTCCTATGAGACACAGACTGAGTAGGAAAAAATGGTGGTGTTTTATCATGAACATTAGTTAAAACCAATTATAGGAAGAGAAGTTGAAAAGTGGTGAAGTGGTCCTTTAACCCATTTTGGGCGGGAACCCCTTTGTGTTTTAAACATGTTATAATTTAGCTATTGAAAAATAGCAGATATAAAAGCTCATAGCGCGCCACCCAGTGGCACGCTACGAGCTTGTAGGTCTGCTATTTTTGAAAAATCGTGAAAATGAGGCACAAATTCTTGAATATATATTCTTTCAGAGTGAAAGTTTTCAACTCAAATCTTTGATTCTGGGGAGGTCCTTGGAACAACATATTTTCAGATGGGGGTCGGCGGCCAATTACATATATTTTTGGGGGTCCTTGAACTGCTGACTTTCATCCATCAGTGCAATGTTTACATGAACAGATTTTGCAGTCGTATTGTGCCATTAAAATCCTTGCACTTTAACACTACCAACCTGGTTGTCCTTTTAATATACACTGTTCGACATGCTGATACTCTTACCTGTTTACTTTTGTTCATTTACATTTATTTATTTGGCTTACTGTAGGATTGCTGAACACTTTATATTTACATTTCTAGATACCAACCAATTTGTACTCTGCTCTAATGGTTTTTAGGCTAGGGTGTGCTCTTCATGTGGCACCTAATAAGTACTTGTACTCCGTTTTGTCTGAAATACATCATTGATCAATACAAATGTTTACTGTACATGGTAGTAGATTTACTATCACAGAGCAGCTTCAAGTCATCTTACAATTGTGGTCCCCTGCCTAATCTACAGTTGGAGGCCATCAATATTGCAGATCTACAAGCTCATAGCGCGCCACCGAGTGGCGCGCTACAAGCTTGTAGGTCTGCTATTTTTGAAAAATCGTGAAAATATTTATTTCAGAAAACTGGAGGATTTAGAAGGATTTTTAAAAAATTTGAGGTCAGGCCTAAATGGGTCAAATAATAAGGGACAATATCGGTGGCACCCAACTGTAGTTGAATACCCCTGCAGTACAACGACAGACTCGAGTATGAGATGTACCAGAGAAATTAAAATGTGCGTTTGTTTAGTTGTGAAACCTGTGTTTATTACACATTCATCTCTTTTTCAGCTTTGATCAGACATTTCTCAGAAAGAAACAAAAATGCTAGCAAGTAGCTTAACCCATTAAAGGTAAACCAAAAGCAGCTGTCATTTTAGCTATGTTTTTGTAAAACACTTAAGTGTTTGAGTGATATTGAATTTATTTTTAACACAAATATTCTCTTCTGTGGCGGTCCCTGGCACAACATTTTCAGAGTGAGGTCTGCGGCCACTTAACAAACAAAAACACAAACACAAACACTTGGGGTCCTTGGACAGGAATTCAATGTCTCCTAGTCCTAGGACTTTGGAGGGATGCCCCAGTACAAACCTGGAACAGTTTAGATCAAACAGAAATTGGTCACAAACAAATGAATAAATAATAGATGGAATGCTAATACATAGCTTCATATTCGTCACTAGAAACCAGAATCCTCACTGCCTGGCTGTGACTGACCTTGAGGAGGGTAAAATGGAGGAGTGTAAAATGGATCCTCTAGATCCCTCAAAAACGTTGGTTGAGCCATCTGTGATTCTCCATGGCGAGACCATGGATGAGCATTAGGTGGGTTTTGCAGGTATGTGTGTTGTGGCTGTTGATAAGCTGACAATGGAGGTTCTATGGGCCTAAAGAATGGTTGCTGTGACGTTCCTTGCGGAAAAGGTGAGTGGGGGCTGGGTGGAATTGGGGGAGTTTGGCTATAGTGAGGTGCCGGGGGTTGAGACTGTCCATCTTTGATCATTTGGGTAAGGGAGGACATCATGGTCATCTCATGTTTGTGCTGTGCGGCCTGCATCTGTAGTAAAAACTCATTATCCTTTTCAAGTACATCACCAATCTTTTTTGCAAAAACCTTCAAAGTTGCATCCATCTTGCTCTTGCGTCTTCGACTTGCTACATATCGATATCATTAATTTCCTTTGATTCTCACACTGCTCCACATTTATTATATATTATGCATGGAGAATAACACTACTTGTTTATTAACATAAATCCTATGTCCTACTACAGGACTATCACAAACTACTGTATTTAGCATATTGGAAATAATAACTGATAATACATGGAACTACAGCATAATACTGCTGGAAATTTTCCCAAATAGGCACTTTAGTTCATGGGTTATCAACCCCCCTGGGGGGGGGGGGGGGGGGGGCTGGTTGGTCCTGAGGAGCTTCCAGTTGTAGGGCTGTCCCTATTACACATTTAAGTTGACGATTAATTATTCGCATTGAACATTGGAACATATGATACAACTTAAATTTCTGATTGTTTTTTAGGTTTCATAATCACAAATTGCACAGGACAGATAGGCCTATGACAAATAACTTAAACATACAAATGACTGGTACTGTACATTAACAACATTATACTTTCAGAGTGACGTGTTGCAAGCTTGTAAATCATCTACAAGCTTGCAGATGATGAACAAGTGGTTCTCCTCCTACCTCTCTGACCGGACTTACCAGGTTTCTTGGAAAGGTTTGCTATCATCCCCCCGCACCCTCCAAACTGGGGTCCCACAGGGATCTGTACTTGGTCCCCTCCTCTTCTCACTGTACACTAAATCCCTTGGCACCATCATCTCCGCTCACAATATATCCTATCACTGCTATGCCGATGACACACAACTGTTTCTATCCTTCCCCCCCTCTGCCACCCAGGTAGAAGAGCGCATCACTGCATGCCTGGCTGACATCTCACAGTGGATGTCTTCCAACCACCTCAAGCTGAACCCAGACAAGACTGAGCTTCTGTTCTTCCCAGCTAAGTCCTGCCCTATGCGGGAGCTAACTATCTCCGTAGACAACGCCCTGGTAAAGTCTGTCCCGACAGCCAGGAACCTTGGTGTTGTCCTGGACAGTCAGCTCTCGTTCAAAACACACATCACAGCTGTCACTAGATCCTGTAGGTTTACACTCTACAACATACGACGAATTAGACCGTTCCTCACCCAGGAGTCAGCCCAGCTCCTAATCCAGACAACAGTCTTGTCAAAACTTGACTATTGTAACTCCCTCCTTACTGGCCTACCGGCATGTGCACTTAAGCCCCTCCAACTGATCCAAAATGCCGCAGCCCGCTTGGTCTTCAACCAGCCAAAATTCTCACACGTCACCCCCCTTCTCCGCTCCCTCCATTGGCTCCCGGTCGCTGCCCGCACAGAATACAAAACTCTGATGCTGGCATTCAAAGCAACCAAAGGCATGGCCCCCCCATATCTCACAAATATGATCGTACCCTACAAACCCTCCCGCGCACTCAGATCAGCCAACGCAGGGAAGCTGGAGGTACCTTCACTAAAAACGCCGGGACAACGCTCCACACGTCCCAAACTCTTCTCCCTTCTGGCTCCAAAACTATGGAATGAACTTCCCATCACAGTCAGAACTGCAGCCTCACTCCCAATCTTCCGCCGTAGTCTGAAAACCCACCTCTTCAGACTCCACCATGGCCCGTAGCACTTGCCCTAGCCTAGCCCCTTAGATAGCACATTATGTAGACTTAGATAGTATTTTAAACAGACCTATAGCTTGTTACGTAGACAGCTCTAGAATTGCACTTTATGTAGTCATAGCACTTTATAGTAGGGGAGACGGGGGTAATGTGAGACACTTTTTACATTTGCTCCCCTGTAGGCGAGCTAAAATGATATATCAGTCAAATTTACACATTTCCCATTCATTTGGGATGTTTCCTAACAATGGAAACTATCAGAATGAATTCAAGACAAAGGGCAGTGACAATATGGTTGTTTTAAAAAAAGTGGTCAGGTGTCTCACTTTACCCCAGGGCAGGGGTAAACTGAGACAGACCAGAAAAATCAATGGGGTAAAGTGAACCAGGCAGGGGTAAACTGATCCACTTACCTTTTTCACTTTAAAACTACCATAAAAACACATGTTGTAACAGTTAGAATACTGACAGCTAGCTTGACAACCACACATTCCAGAACTAATGTCAGACTAGTAACAGAATCATGGGAATTGGTCATTAAGCACATTTTTTCTAAACACTTGAAAGTAACTCTGAACAAGACAACATTCTGTAATTCAAAATATTTTAATTAACATTCAAACGATTAGAAAACTACACACACGCTCACACCTCACGTCTCTACAAAAAGCAACACTTGCAAAAAGAGATAAACGTCTCTCTCGGTCGAAGTTCCCCCCTCATTTAACCCATTAAGACCGGGAACGTATCTGTGTCACTTTAGCATAGTAGACAGCAATTTTGTTCGGAAAACACATGACCCTTAGAGCCAGCTAGTAGGGGCTCAGAACACAGCACCATCAGAACCAGCTAGAACAGCTATAGCTACAACTAGGCCTACTAAAAACTTTTTCGAGTTTTTATCATCTTTTTAACCTAAATTTAACAAAATCAATGACCAATGGAGGGCCCCAGGAGCCCTTTTCAAGGCGTCAACCATAGTACCTCACGGTCCAATTTCCCCGAAGGAAGGAATGGCTAATTTGTCCCTGGTGGGGTAATGTGAGACAGTGTCTCGCTTTACCCCGAAGCATTTGTCTCACTTTACCCCACACCCACATTTTGGTAAACAGGACCTCTTTTAGCAATTCAGGCTAATCTTCAGATAGCAGCAATCTCATGGATGTTATGTTGGTAGTTCATCAACGTGTATGATTTAAGTTTTTCTACCTGAATTAATTTGCTTTGACACAACAGCTGATTATGTTGACGACAAGAACATTTACTTTTACAAGCAAAAAACTTTTTTTTGTGAAAAAACATGCTTACCACAGCACAATACGGTCCTCTCCTCCATGGCAGGTAGGAAATGGGAGGGGCTTCAACATATAATGGTCACATGGCACAAATGTGTTGTGGTCATGTGATACAGGGGGTGTCTCAGTTTACCCAGTGTCTCACATTACCCCCGTCTCCCCTACACATGTATAATATATTATATAGTATAGTATGTATAGTTAACATAGATACTCCACTGTTACGTTCTTAGTTTATGATTCATGATAACTACTTTTTGTCTCCACCAGGCCGAAGGCATGGGGAGAGAGTATGTTTTGCACTCCGTCCGTCCGTCCGTCCGTCCGTGTGTCCGTGTGTGTGTGTGTCCGTCCTTCCGTCTGTGAACAGCTAATCTCCGGCACCGTTAACCCGGTCGATGCCAAATTTTGCACACACACTCCCTGGATGCCAACGATGAACCTCTGCCCCAAAATTTCCAGAATGGCCTGTTATAGCGCCACCAGGAGGCCGCTTTGTGCAAAACTAGTTTTTGGACAGTACACCTACAGATTTTGTCCAAACATCACGCAAATTGGTACACAGTCTCTCTAGAGCCATTCAACGAAACGGGTCTTTCAGATTTCTCAGACTCCATCCTGATTGGCTAAGATTGTCTTCCAAAGTTCGCAGAAGTGCTCAGTTTCAAACAAAATGCTGCAAATCATGAACACATCGTGTGATTTCCGTGAAATTGTGCACGCACATTCCCACTAGGCCGAGGAAGACATGCCACATGAACATTTTCAACTCAGCCTCATGGTGGCGCTATACTGGCCGAAAAGTGTTTTTACCAATAATTGCACGGATCTGTGGATAACTTTGTATGCCAACTCCCATAGGCCAAGGAAAAACCTTTGCCTGGAATGTTTCACATCTGCTCTTTATAGCGCCACCAGGAGGCCGACATATGTAAAATACATTTTCTAATATTACTCCTTCAGATTTTATCCAAATGTCACGCAAATCGGTACACATGCTCTCCATAGTCATGTGATCAAGACGGGTTTGTTTGATTTCTCATAATCCACCCTCATTGGCTACGATTGGCTTCTAAACTTTTCAGGAGTACCCCGCTTTGTACCCGTTTTGTACAAATCGCCACAACTACTCAACGCAGTGTCCGATTGTGGTGAAACTGTGCATGCATATTCCCACTAGGCTGAGGAAGAAATGCCACTTGACAGTTTTCAAATCAGCTTCATGGTGGCGCTACAACAGGCCAAGCTGCGTCTCACACACACACACACACACACACACACACACACACACACACACACACACACACACACACACACACACACACACACACACACACACACACACACACACGTTTATATTGCTCCTAAACATTTTGCCAAACATCACACACACTCCTATCCTCCTGGTGGAGACCTGTGCCCAGAAGGGCACTTTTTCTAGTTATATATGTGATGTATGCCATGCTTTTGTTATTGCTTAATGTAAATCGCTCTGGATTAAGAGCGTCTGCTAAATGCCTAAATTGTAATCTATTTCTGCTATTTTGGGAAAATGTTTGAAAATGTATTAACATTTTCCTACATGGAAACGATACGGATTATTATGCAAAATAATTGCGATTATGTAATAATTGTGACAGGCCTACCCAGGTGTATCTGTTGGGGTTTGAGTGCTGGTTGGTCCCGAGGAGACCACAGCTATAGCTGCTGGGGTTTGAGTGCTGGTTGGTGCTGAGGTGGGCACAGTGGTAGTTGCTGGAGTGGTTGCTGGGGTGGGAGGGCTAGTTGATGCTGAGGTGGTCACAGTGGTAGTTGCTGGGGTGGGAGGGCTAGTTGGTGCTGAGGTGGTCACAGTGGTAGTTGCTGGGGTGGGAGGCCTAGTTGGTGCTGAGGTGGTCACAGTGGTAGTTGCTGGGGTGGGAGGGCTAGTTGGTGCTGAGGTTGTCACAGTGGTAGTTGCTGGGGTGGGAGGGCTAGTTGATGCTGAGGTGGTCACAGTGGTAGTTGCTGGGGTGGGAGGGCTAGTTGGTGCTGAGGTTGTCACAGTGGAAGTTGCTGGGGTGGGAGGGCTAGTTGGTGCTGAGGTGGTCACAGTGGTAGTTGCTGGGGTGGGAGGGCTAGTTGGTGCTGAGGTGGTCACAGTGGTAGTTGCTGGGGTGGGAGGGCTAGTTGGTGCTGAGGTGGTCACAGTGGTAGTTGCTGGGGTGGGAGGGCTAGTTGGTGCTGAGGTGGTCACAGTGGTAGTTGCTGGGGTGGGAGGGCTAGTTGGTGCTGAGTTGGTCACAGTGGTAGTTGCTGGGGTGGGAGGGCTAGTTGGTGCTGAGTTGGTCACAGTGGTAGTTGCTGGGGTGGGAGGGCTAGTTGGTGCTGAGGTGGTCACAGTGGTAGTTGCTGGGGTGGGAGGGCTAGTTGGTGCTGAGGTGGTCACAGTGGTAGTTGCTGGGGTGGGAGGGCTAGTTGGTGCTGAGGTGGTCACAGTGGTAGTTGCTGGGATGGGAGGGCTAGTTGGTGCTGAGGTGGTCACAGTGGTAGTTGCTGGGGTGGGAGGGCTAGTTGGTGCTGAGGTGGTCACAGTGGTAGTTGCTGGGGTGGGAGGGCTAGTTGGTGCTGAGGTGGTCACAGCTGTAGTTTCTGGGGTGGGAGGGCTAGTTGGTGCTGAGGTGGTCACAGTGGTAGTTGCTGGGGTGGGAGGGCTAGTTGGTGCTGAGGTGGTCACAGTGGTAGTTGCTGGGGTGGGAGGGCTAGTTGGTGCTGAGGTGGTCACAGTGGTAGTTGCTGGGGTGGGAGGGCTAGTTGGTGCTGAGGTGGTCACAGTGGTAGTTGCTGGGGTGGGAGGGCTAGTTGGTGCTGAGGTGGTCACAGTGGTAGTTGCTGGGGTGGGAGGGCTAGTTGGTGCTGAGGTGGTCACAGTGGTAGTTGCTGGGGTGGGAGGGCTAGTTGGTGCTGAGGTGGTCACAGTGGTAGTTGCTGGGGTGGGAGGGCTAGTTGGTGCTGAGGTGGTCACAGTGGTAGTTGCTGGGGTGGGAGGGCTAGTTGGTGCTGAGGTGGTCACAGTGGTAGTTGCTGGGGTGGGAGGGCTAGTTGGTGCTGAGGTGGTCACAGTGGTAGTTGCTGGGGTGGGAGGGCTAGTTGGTGCTGAGGTGGTCACAGTGGTAGTTGCTGGGGTGGGAGGGCTAGTTGGTGCTGAGGTGGTCACAGTGGTAGTTGCTGGGGTGGGAGGGCTAGTTGGTGCTGAGGTGGTCACAGTGGTAGTTGCTGGGGTGGGAGGGCTAGTTGGTGCTGAGGTGGTCACAGTGGTAGTTGCTGGGGTGGGAGGGCTAGTTGATGCTGAGGTGGTCACAGTGGTAGTTGCTGGGGTGGGAGGGCTAGTTGGTGCTGAGGTGGTCACAGTGGTAGTTGCTGGGGTGGGAGGGCTAGTTGGTGCTGAGGTGGTCACAGTGGTAGTTGCTGGGGTGGGAGGGCTAGTTGGTGCTGAGGTGGTCACAGTGGTAGTTGCTGGGGTGGGAGGGCTAGTTGGTGCTGAGGTGGTCACAGTGGTAGTTGCTGGGGTGGGAGGGCTAGTTGGTGCTGAGGTGGTCACAGTGGTAGTTGCTGGGGTGGGAGGGCTAGTTGGTGCTGAGGTGGTCACAGTGGTAGTTGCTGGGGTGGGAGGGCTAGTTGGTGCTGAGGTGGTCACAGTGGTAGTTGCTGGGGTGGGAGGGCTAGTTGGTGCTGAGGTGGTCACAGTGGTAGTTGCTGGGGTGGGAGGGCTAGTTGGTGCTGAGGTGGTCACAGTGGTAGTTGCTGGGGTGGGAGGGCTAGTTGGTGCTGAGGTGGTCACAGTGGTAGTTGCTGGGGTGGGAGGGCTAGTTGGTGCTGAGGTGGTCACAGTGGTAGTTGCTGGGGTGGGAGGGCTAGTTGGTGCTGAGGTGGTCACAGTGGTAGTTGCTGGGGTGGGAGGGCTAGTTGGTGCTGAGGTGGTCACAGCTGTAGTTTCTGGGCTTTCAGACCCCTCTGCTGGTTCAACGGTGGGTTCAGCTAGGACTTTTGATTGATTGATTGAAAATTGTATTAACAGTTTGCAGAATTACAGTACATTTCAAGCACAAACTCAATACAAAGGCTGTTAACTGTGAGTGGACGACCCAATTAAGCATTACACTTGTTTACAACAGGGTCCACCATGTTCAATTCATCAAAACATTTAGAGACGTACAAATAGACACTTCTATATAGACAAAGAACAGAACAGGAATTCATCATAATGGAGGTAAAAAGGGAAAATAAACATATACAGTGAGGGGAAAAGGGGGGGGGGGGGGATTCAGATTTTACGGGGGGGGGGGGGGGGGGGGATTCAGATTTTACGAGGGCCAGTTTCGAATTGCACAACATTGGACAACATTGAGACAACATTGAGATATGCTTATTTATTCATCCAATATATTTACTCTGTATAGGCCATTATGCTATATTAGTGTTTTGGCTGGAACACACTGTATACAGTCAATTCGGTAACTGGAAAAGTGGGCACCTACACATTGTGGACACCTCAATGTTAAAGTATACGGTACATGATTTGAACATGTTTGAACATGTTAGTCCTAATATTTCTACAAAACATGTGGCCAGCCAGTCATTATGGGCATCAATAATAAGTTGAATGAAGGGTAAATTAAGGTCTTATCAATTGTGCAATGTGCACGTTGGAATAATGTAGAGTACACTTTACATTACTTAAGAACTTATTCCAAATGATTTGTTTTATAGTTATATAAAACAACCAGTGTAACATCTATGTGCCAACAATGTTTAGGTTAGGTACCCACCGAAATACATGGAGTCTGCGCGAGAGATGGCGCCAGTGTGTGTGGCATGCCGTTTGTCCCTCTCAGCTGTGTGTGTGTTTGTGTTGTCCCTGACATTTGTTTTTGGAAGCATCAACTCTTTACTAGTATATGACCGCCAAGGATTGCTGGACATCCGCGAAATCGCCGCTCCTCTGTTGAGGTTCAACTTGGGGGGATTGAAACCACTCCCCCCGTTGCTTTCAGGCATACCGCCACATCTGCTTCACGCCGAGGCGCTGTTCCCCCGGAAAAGACGCTACAGGCGCCGCGGAAAACGAAGTGGCCGTCTGGTCAAACTAAAAGCCTACCTGGGATTATCCTCTGGATCGAGGCATCGTCATCGCGGCTTTTCGGTGGAAGGATCGGCTCTGTGCCGGTCTGCTACTTGGCGTTCACTGGATCCTGCTCGCAGCTGACTGCTACCTGTTGTGGGCACAGATGTGGAGCTGGTGTTCCCCCGCTCATATCCATCTCGCCTCCGCCGGAGTGGAATAAACCTCGCCAGCCTTCGCCCACTGAAACGGGCACCCCCGACGCCGATAGCGACAGCTAAGACCCCGGCCCCTACAAAGTGTGCCCTGGTCAATGCTAGGTCGCTAAGGAACAAGACTGCTTTCATGAAGGATTTCTTCACCACAAATGGACTCGAGCTGCTTTTCCTGACGGAAACCTGGCTACATGTTGGTGAGTCGTCCGCCTTCTCGGAGATACTACCGTATGACTGTTCTTATTTTAGCTCGCCTCGGCCAAACCGTGGAGGAGGTGGAGTAGCGATTGTTTTTAAAAACAGCCTACTGTGCAAACAACTGTCAGTGGCCTCTTACTCCTCGTTTGAACTGAACTTATTTGAGCTGGGTCGCTCAGACCCTGTATTGTTTGCACTCATCTACCGCCCGCCCCAGTACAATGGAAATTTTTTAACGGATTTCTCTGATTTCCTGGCTGGATTTATGCCCAAATATGGGCGTGTGTGTCTGACGGGGGATCTAAATATCCACGTGGACTGCCCTTCTAATCCCCTGCCCAGAGACTTTCTGAACATTGTTGATGCTTTTAATCTTGTACTGCATGCTAACGGGCCCCACCCACGAGCGTGGGCACACGCTAGATCTGGTGTTATCCTTCGGTCTACCTGATTTTAATGTGCGAGTTGGTGATATGATACACTGTTCTGACCATATGCCATTGTTTTTCGACATCTCGCTCCCCTATCAGAGCGCTAAACCACTCGCCCCAGCCCGACTGCGCCGTATGATTAACCCCTCCACTGCTGCACGGTTCTCGACGGCGTTCCATAGTTGTAACTCTGACACTGGTGTTTCTTTGACCACAGAGGATTTAACCTCATCATTTCTGTCCACTTGCACCAGCGCTCTTAACACCGTAGCTCCACTCAAAGTCATGCGTCCTAAACAACACTGTGAACCATAGCTAAATTAAATTACTCATGCTGCCAGGCGAGAATGCAGGAGAGCAGAGCGCAAGTGGAGGAAAGATAGATTGCAGGTCTCATTTGAGATTTTGAGGGAAGCCTGGAAAGCTTATCAGAATACTGTAAAAGCCGAAAGGATGAAACATTTTTCTGATATAATTTCAAACAACTGCCACAAACCCCGTGTTCTGTTTAAAACTATCAACTCCATCCTGGTAACTCCACAGTCCACCAGCCTGGATGCTTCACCAGAAATGTGTGAGAAATGTCTACACTTCTTTGTTGACAAGGTTGCCTCTATTAGAGCCCAGATTGTTATGCCCTGCTATTATCCTTCCATAACTATCACCTGCCTTGCTACCTTCAATGAGTTCGTGCCTGTGTCACTTACCTGCCTTGGAAAAATTGTTTCTCAATTAAAACCTGCATCTTGTCCTACTGACATTGTCCCACCACGCCTATTCAAGGAAGTTTGGCAGACTATTGGACGAAATGTCCAACTGATAATAAATCACAGTTTTACTTCAGGTGTGGTTCCGACTTATTTTAAACAGGCGGTGGTGGAACCCCTGATTAAAAAACCGAACCTGGACTCCTCTGTACTGTCAAATTTTAGGCCCATCTCTAAACTTCCGTTTATCTCCAAAATGTTAGAAGAAGCTGTACTTTTGCAACTCCAGTCGTTTTTAATTGCACATAATCTCCTTGAGGTCTTCCAATCTGGTTTTAAAGCATTTCACAGCACAGAGTCTGCGCTTTTAAGACTTTTTAATGACCTTTTAAGAACCACTGACTCTGGTGACCCTGCCATCCTTGTGCTTTTAGACCTCATAGCTGCATTCGACACTTTACAACACAACATTCTCCTCTCCCGACTAGAGTGTTGTGTGGGTATAGGAGGCACAGCGTTACATTGGTTCCGATCCTATCTGTCAAACAGATCCTTCTCCGTGGCCCTAGGTGTCTCCACATCATCCTCTGCCCCTCTCCCATGTGGAGTTCCACAGGGCTCAATTTTGGGACCCATCCTTTTTTCTCTTTACCTCCTCCCTCTGGGTTTGATTTTTAAAAAGCATGGCATCCCCTACCACTTTTACGCAGATGACTCGCAAATATACTTGCCCCTGAATAAAAAAGATCCAACCACCTCCCTGAACACTCGGCTGGAATGTCTTAAGGACATAAAAGCTTGGATGGCCCTGAACTTTCTTAATTTCAATGAAAGTAAAACAGAGCTCATGGTGTTCAGACCCAGCACTGCCTGTGACACCTCCTCTCTTGATTTGGGCCCCCTGCAACCGTTTTTAAAACCGGTGGTCACAAACCTTGGTGTCAAATTGGACAGTGATTTTAAGTTGGACAAACAGATCAATTCGGTGGTAAAATCCAGTTTTTATCCAGAGGCTTTTAGCGAAAGTCTGCTGTAACTTTGAATGATTTCGAACGTCTTATTCATGCTTTTATTTCAACCCGACTTGACTACTGTAATGCACTGTATGTTGGTGTTACCCAAGCCTGTCTGTCACGACTACAGTTAGTCCAAAACGCGGCCGCTCGCCTCTTAAAAGGGGCACGGAAGTATGACCACATCTCCCCGATCCTTGCCTCCCTACACTGGCTTCCTGTGCGTTACAGGATCCAGTTTAAGATCTTAATATTTGCTTTTAAGTCTGTAAATGGGTTGGCACCAGTCTATATATCGGAACTTGTAGCCCCCAAAGTATCGACAAGGGCCCTGAGGTCGACTGACCAGTCACTTCTCAAGATCCCTAAATCAAAGCTGAAATCCCGCCCGGGGGGATAGGTCATTTTCTGTTGTAGCACCCACACTGTGGAATGAACTTCCACCTCATGTCAGAGCTTTGCAATCCTTGTCTGTGTTTAAATCACGTCTGAAAACTCACTTGTACTCCTTGGCATTTGAACATACTGATTAAGAGTTGCTGCTTCCACTGCATTGTCCTTATGTTGCCCTGTTTATGTACTGTTGTTGTTGTTGCTTTTTTTTCCCATGATATTTTTAGTATTTCTTTGTGTACAGCACTTTGTTTCAACCTTGTTGTATAAAAATGGATGGATTGGATTGGATTGAAGGTGCAATTCCACATACTGCAATGTATTTGCTAGTATGATTCACTCACTGACTGTATACGTGTGTATAGGGCTATCATGTTTACTCACCTGGGTTCTCGTCATCTCTCTCACTGTCGAACAACAGCAATGGACGAACAGACGGCCTGTCGCCCAGAATCACGTCCAGGGGTTCAAAAAACGAACATGTCGATCGTTCAGCCCCGCTTTTGTTGTTGGCAAAATGGTAAATGGTAAATGGTGCATTTATATAGCGCCTTTATCCAAGGCGCTTTACATAGATTGTGCATTACATTCACCCATTCATACACCGATTGCAGCGGAAGCCATGCAAGGTACCAACCAGCACATCGGGAGCAATTTGGGGTTCAGTGTCTTGCCCAAGGACACTTCGACATGTAGACAGGAGGAGCCGGGATTCGAACCGCCGACCCATGGATCATTGGACGACCTGCTCTACCTCCTGAGCCACAGTCGTCTTTTATTTCTTTATATGTGGTTTTTAAATTCTGAATTTTTCTCTGGCGTTGCAGATATGACCGGGTGTAGCCATTCTCTGCCATTCGGAGAGAAATGTCCTCATACACGGCTTTGTTTCTGTACATTCCGTTAACTTTAGTTTGTACAAAAACCTCCCCCCAAAGTGCAATGAGACACTGAATTTCAGCGTCTGTCCCAAGGGGCCAGTGAGGCTATTCAACGTTGAAGCTCTCCTCCCTAGTGGTAGGAGGAGGGACTACAGGCGGACCCGTGGATTCATGACCGGGAAACCCCGTGCAGCAGGGCTTTAACACGTAGGACCATTTTCCCTACGTCACCTCCGGACCTCAAATTTGAGGTCCGGAGGAGGTACTTCCGGCAGTCTTCCGGGTGCTTCAAAACGCCACTGAGCAACTCCATCGAAATGAATAGCTTGGGGGCGGGGCTAGTGCTCCAGTTCGGTCTCTATCCTTTATATACTCTATGGTCTGTCCACTGTAGTGCTGACATTACTATTATTTCCCGTCTTCCTGCTTGTTTTCGTTGTTTTGCTCTGGTTTTCTTCTCTTCTCTCTTGTTTTGTTTATTTCTCAGCGCGCCGCCATGCAAGTCAAAATACTCGCGCTCTGTAATGACGTCACGTCAGTAGCGCCAGGGGTCGCGCACGTCACCCGCAGCGCGAGTCTCGCTGCGCGTGACGTTTGGACAGTTTGATTATGTGACTCAGGTCACTTCATGTGGTCGTCGTATTCAGACTGAGCCAGATCAACTCAGATCGGATATAAATCGGATTTGAAACCACCTCTGGATGTGACTCAAGTCACATTTGAAAAAATCGGATTCCATGTGACCTGTCTGCATTTAGACTTATTTCAGCAAATCGGATTTCTATCTTGAAGTGACACAGATCTGATTCAGGCTAGATTCAGACTAGATTTGGCTGCCAGTGTAAAGCAGGCCTAACTAGTCTGGGGGAGCCCGGGTTCGAACTGGGAACCTTACGGTTTCCATCCGGTCACTCTACCCCTGAGCCACCGCCGCCCCTATAGCGTGTGAAAACGTGTACGTCACCAAGAGGAGGGCGGCGTCTGAAAAGCTAGGGGCGGCCCTCTCGTGGGCATTAAATTCTAGCCCACATCACTCAGAATAGAGTGACGGTGGTATGTTTTTGTAAATATTGAGCTTGTTCTTGGCGATAACATAGTGAACAAACACCAGGATGGATAGAAAGAACGTCGGGCCCAAATACATTACAAGGACACGGAAAATGTTGTGAACAAACACGGCTGTGCTTAGACACTTTGTTGAACGTTATTTCTCTGCGCTTGTGCGCCGATCCAAGCCATTCTACGTCTTTTTGTAAACTCATCAATCTGGGTTCCTTGATGCTGTCTCCATGCTGGAAAGCTGAACATCTAATTCCGTTTTCTGGCTCATTTCCTCGACGTGACCTGCTGTGGCACTTATTTACTGAGCAAGTCTACACCATTGTGAGGTCAGTTTAAAAAAAGAACGTATACAAGCACACGGATAGTCGCTCAATGTAAACAAACCAGACAAGCCACAAGTATGGCGGCCGCTACCACGTGACACATATGCTGACGCCCCCTCCAGGAGATTTTGGTACACCCTATACAACCAATGATTGTTAGTGTGCAACCAGACTATAGTTATTGTCACACTTTATTATTATTCCTCCGGAGTAACCTACCTAACTTCCGCTGTCATTGGCCGAGCTTTGCATAACGTTTGTAGTAGCTAATTGGCTGTTGTTGGTTATGTTACAATCTGACTCATGATTGCAACAAAAGGGAGACACAGGCACAGTTAAAAGTGTATACAAATATATTTATTTAAAGGTTAACTAACTAAATCACAAGTATAAGATGTCAGTAAATATGAATGATCATCAGTGTGTAAGCAATGCATGTGTGCGAGTGTATGTGCAGTGGGAATGTTGTAAGGTGTAAACCAAGGCACACAAACAAACCAGTAGAGAGGAGAAAAGACTCAGGAGTGAAGGCAGATTGACACTTATATAGGCGTGGGACACACCAGACTCAGGTGTGGTCCAATCACACTGACGATCCAACTCCACCCTGCCAATCAGCCAGTTAGGCAGGGTAGGAGAGGGTCGTCACACCCCCCCCATAAAACAGGGACCCTAGGGTCACTGAAAACCAACAAGATCAAACAAACCAAAATGTACCATTAGCTCAATTAAGAAGTTACTGCTGACTCCCCATCCAGCTCAACCACAACCTCAGCAACTCAGACCGAGTCGAGAAGCACTTTAAGAGAACAGGATTGACCCAGCTAGTATGGGAAGAACACCAGAGATATTTAACAGGTACTTTAGTTCTGACATGTATTGTGAAAGGACAATCTAAGGACAATGTGAGAGAGCTGACAAATTGTCTCTGAGAGTTCACAGGCCAAATCCCATGCCATCCTACAGAGAAACCAAACAGGTACCGTACCGTAGCCAACCAGTCTCCAAGCTTTCACAGGCCAAATCCCGTGCCAAGTTCAGAGAAACCAAAACAATGACCACACAATCAGAACATGGACATCACCAAAATGTCAACTATGACGCTAGACCAGACCTCAGGCATTACAGGTGTCCTCCTTGCTCTCAAGGCCCAGGAGACAAACACCACAACATAAGCACCCAATCCCAAATGACTTCAGACGACACTGAAATCCAAATGTGAGACCAATGAACTGCACCTCGGTAGCCTACCATGTATTAAGTCTTTGACCATTTGACATGTTCTATGATACTCCCTCACAAACCCTCAACTCCTGAGAGCCCTACATGTCCTCCACACCAACAATAATTTCAGAACAACTCAATTTACCTGTCCAAACTACTTGAGCCAATGCAAAAAACAAACAAAACAAGATAAAACAAAAGGGAAGTTCAGGTTCTTAATAATCACCATAGGCAAATCTTCCTCCCCATACAAGTACTGTAGCAACCATTGCAAAATGCTCCCTCCCTGGTGGATACAAGGATAAAGACTCAACGACAGAGACAGAGCTTTCCCCCACCTAGATAACTCACCCTAGTCTTCATGTGTCCTACTGGCGGGAGGTATTTATGCACTTGAGCCCGATGGGTAGATTGGGCAACCATGAAATGGCAACCCTCTCAAAGCCATGGATGTGCCCCCAGGGCCGCACGGAAGACACACAAAAATAACAAACAGTTTAGCAAAAATAATAAACAAATGAGTCCCCCTATCGAGGCCCCATTTCTTTAACCTATCAGGGAAAAGCTCCACACTTCCTTGCACCACCAGGGAGACAAGCACGTGTCAATATCACCCCTCCCTCTTCATGAAACTAGAAAAACTAATTTTCTCAAAATTAGAATATCAACCAATAACCAAACCAGTTACACACTGAATATGTCTAAACTGCATCTGTAACTCCCATTATTTTAGCACTTAACAGGTAGTACTGGTACTCACCACTGGAGAACACTAACCCTGCAAGGCCCAAATTCCTGGACTGAAAGATGACCAAACCAAAGTGCTAACAACCAATTTTCAAACATTCTAGGAATCCATTTTGTCCTACCAATTTAGACGCGAGCCTTTTAACCCACTGAAGAACCATGCTCGCCTCCTGTAAGGGCTGCAGCCATTCTGACTGAGCCGAGCCGAGCTATAAGTTGTGGAACCGACATTTCAGGTTTGGAAAGCCGGCAATCAGGCATTACAACTCTACGAGGGGAAAAGCGTTGATGGGATGGAGGAATGTCATCGAAGAGGTACCTCGCCGAAGCAAGCAATTCACACCGGCCTTGTTTAATGTGACTGCACTTGGAAGAGTCCTCAGAGTCTGCGGGATCGAAAAGCGTGTTACACTGCAAGCCTTGTATGAGCACTTCATCCAGATTGGCCGCTGTAAAGTTCTTGCGGCGATTAACACGAACATCTGGTTGAAGATCCCTCAGGAGAAATTTGGTACCCATTATTTGGGTATGAAGGGAGTGGCCTTCATATGGTATGACAAAGTGGACACAGCTGAAAAAGCAATTCGCAGCTTAAACAAAAAGGCCATCCCGGGATGGAATAGGCTCCTTATGATGAAAAAGGTCAATCGAGCATTTGACATGCCCAGGATGACACATCTCGAGGTCAAATGTGTTGGTGTACATGATCTTAATCTTACTACTAGTACCCACACCAAGGACCTGCACACAGCCGGGAATGGGGTTGCGTGCAAAGGCCTTGATGAATCCCTTCACCCCTTGAGATGGGTGTTGGCCATGACCTGCAGAATCCCGGACGAGCCCCCATGTTACAATCTGACTCATGATTGCAACAAAAGGGAGACACAGGCACAGTTAAAAGTGTATACAAATATATTTATTTAAAGGTTAACTAACTAAATCACAAGTATAAGATGTCAGTAAATATGAATGATCATCAGTGTGTAAGCAATGCATGTGTGCGAGTGTATGTGCAGTGGGAATGTTGTAAGGTGTAAACCAAGGCACACAAACAAACCAGTAGAGAGGAGAAAAGACTCAGGAGTGAAGGCAGATTGACACTTATATAGGCGTGGGACACACCAGACTCAGGTGTGGTCCAATCACACTGACGATCCAACTCCCCCTGCCAATCAGCCAGTTAGGCAGGGTAGGAGAGGGTCGTCACAGTTACGTAACCAATCTATGTTTTACAATTGTTTATACAGACATAAATTCCCTTGCAGGGGCAGAAGACCAAACTATTCAAGCGTTATGGAAATGTTCTAATTACTTTTCAAGAGAGTCAAGGAAAATTGGACAGAGGTTGTAGCAAAGGGTAAAAATACCAATTATTCAAGCGTTACAGAATTTCCAAATCACATCGTGACGTGACATTGTAATTGGCTGACAATATTAGTGGGAGGGGCCTATGTAAGAGACTGCGGCAACCACACTTTTCTAGTTAATATTAATATTAAGTTAATATAGGCGTGGCTTGCTTCTCCTCCGACAGATTTTTGAGGGGCGCCAGTCCCTCCTATGCCCAGCGTTGTGTGTTTGTGTGTGCTAAATTTGATTGGCTGAGCATGTGTGTGTTGCGTGTACCACGGTTTGTGTGATTTGATTGGCTGAGCACGGAATGGGATGCATGATGATGTTTGACGATGAGAGCGCCCCTCACTTCACACAGGGGTTTTTGACAGCTTTTGTCTCCACAAAATGTCCACAACACAAACATTAAATGCCATCGACAATGAAGGGACAATTTAAGTAATCTTGTCCCCACACGTCTCCTATTTGCCATCGACAATGATAAGAAAAATTAGGTCAAATGTCCGCAACACAAACATGAAATGCCATTGACAATGAAGGGAGAATTTACGTCAACTTGTCCCCACACGTCTCATATTTGCCATCGACAATGAAAGGAGAAATTGCGTCAAATGTCCACCAAATATGACGGAAAAAGTGATGATGCACGATGATAAGAGCGCCCGTCACTTCACACGGGTGTGATTGCTTTTGTCCCCACACGTCTCAAGATTTGCCATTGACAATGAAAGGGGAATTCAACTTGGGCCTTGGCCAATAAGGGACCACCTCTTATGTACCTTATGTACCAATGTCAAATGTCCGCTAACATAAATTGATGATGATTGAATGATTGAATCATTTCACACAAACTTTTATTTATATAGAAAAGCATTTAGCTTTTGTGAATGACCCGATTGTGAATGTGAACGTCATTGAACTTGACCACTGATATAGGAGAAATAACAGATGGCAAAATGTCACGATTCCCAAATCAGACCCCATCAACCAAAGCATGGAAAATTATAATAGCGAGCATTGGAACACACATTTTATTTAACAAACTGGTGCTGCTTATTACGCTAAACCCGCTATTTGTTTTATATGTTTAATACGCCGTTTTTTAATAATTAAAAAGAAAGAGTGGATTTGTCGCGGACCTGGTGACGAGGCCGTCACGTTATGATGACGAAACCGGAAATCGGGCCATGCTCTGGGCTGCAAGGGCTTCTGGGAAAATGAGATCAATGCAAGTGGACGGTGGGTTTGAGTGGACTACAACAGGCCGTTCAGTCTGTTCGCATCGTAATGGCGGCAGGTTTTTCTCTTCAACAACAACCCATGAGACTATTTTCTCGCGGATTTTCGTGAATCAAAGCTGCAAATTATTTGGCGTATGCTCCAAAGATCAATCCCGGCAGCCTAGGTGGTTTGATTTGGTTTAATCTAAAGCAGTAGATTATCAATATGTCCATACTGATTTCACATAGGTTACTATATTCACATAGTTTTTAGAACATCTTATGGGGACAGGGGCCTCTATGGGTTGTCAATCAGACTGCAGATGGACTCTTCAGATATCTTCCCAAATCTCGCAAGAGCGTGTTACTGGGATAAAGAAAGGTCGATAACAAAGTCGTTTTTCTCCTGATTTGTCTAGCTAAAAAAAGCCATTTCAGTATGAATATCTTGGCGTGACGCGTCACGAGGGATGATGTCATGAGGCGTGACCATATATGGAGTTGAGATGTCACGAGACGTGACCATATATGGAGGCGTGGGGTGTCTAACTAATGCAGGTTTTCATAGTAAATGGGACCTACAGTCGCAATAGCCTGTCAGTCATTGCAACGTATCATTTGGAGGTACTTCTACTTGGGGGCGAGAGTGGTTCAGGGGTAGAGTGGCCGGTAGAGCAGCTGAATGGGAACCGTGACGTTCCCAGTTCGATCCCTGTGGGCTCCCCCAGAGTTAGTGTCGACCTCCTAATTGCTCCCGATGTGCAGGATGTTGCCTTGCATGGTTTACTCCACCATCGGTGTATGAGTGTGTGAATGGGTGTCGTATCGTATCACATGCAGCTGATCCGTGTCTCTAAGATCCCAGGTTATGTATTGCTGAACGGATATCTGGACGGACCAACGTCTTCCGAGAACTGAAACCACAAATGATGGTCCGAGAAAGAAAGGCGCACCATTTTATCAGCGTGTTCAGGAGATTGTGTGCATTGCTGTCCCTGATTAGCCAAACACAAACCGCCGGCTTCACAGATCCACGGGCGTGATTTCTTTCTACGTACACTTTAAGACATAGACCCGCCCTTGGTGACGCCCCGCGTGGCCCGCCTGCCTCTGATGGGCCGCGAACCCTCTTATTGGCTAGCTATGCTGCTGCTCTCAGAAGAAGAGTAGAGGAAGTAGGGAGAGAAGTAGGGAGAAGCTTAGCGATAATAATATTAAAACGTTAGCGATTTAGCGATAATAATATTAAAACGCCAACATTTATCTGTCGCCGTCCCCGAAAAAAGGTAAGCCTTGTAACTGTAATTGTCTCGTGAACACTTCTTTGTGTTGTAGTTTGCAGAGAACGAAAAGCGATTTAAATTAAATCGCTAACGTTTTAATATTATTATCGCTAAGCTTCTCCCTACTTCTCTCCCTACTTCCTCTACTCTTCTTCTGACAGCAGCAGCATAGCTAGCCAATAAGAGGGTTCGCGGCCAATCAGAGGCAGGCGGGCCACGCGGGGTGTCACCAAGGACGGGTCTATGTCTTAAAGCGTACGTAGAAAGAAATCACGCGATCCACGGAGCGTTAAGTGACACTTGCGCCACTAAGCTTCTATAAATCTGTTATTGGCTAACCAAAGCCATCCGCTTAATCTGATTCGCCGAGCTTTGTGTAATGTCATTTGATTATTTGAAAATAACAAGCTCATCAAGCTCATCAGAGCGCAATGACGTCACAACATCGTCATTATAGTACTTTAAAATGCATTTAGCTATAAACAAAATATCACTTAGCAACTTGACATTGTAAGGCCTTGTAACAATTTCTGTAAATTACTAGCATTCATTCACAGTGGTGCTGCTATTTAAGATGCCACGCTGGACCGTACACCTGGAAGGAGGACAGGTTAATTACGTCCACAGTGCTGTGGCAGTCGGGCACGAGGTGTACGCCTTTGGAAACGAGGTGTTTGAGTATGAAGGGAACTTTTTCAAGAATGTGAGGTTTGAGAGAAAGACTATGGTTCACATCTTCAACACAGTGTCCTTGCGCTGGAGGACCTTGCCCCCGGAGACAACAGGAAGAGGAGAAAACCCCCTTGTGGTTCCCTACAAGTATTTCTACACAGCTGTACTGATCGGAGATTACATCTATTGTTACTCCAACGCGCTTTATACATTTGATGTCGACATCCACAGATGGTTTAAGCCTGATATATCAGGCACCGTTCCAGAGGTGAGTGGCTTCTCCTCAGCCTGTGTCCTGGGGAAGGTCATGTATGTCTATGGTGGATGCACCAATACGGATGAACCCACTAATGGCATGTACAAATTGGACACCAGCACAATGGTCTGGTCGGAAATTAACACCACAGGCACACCACCAGCTGCTACATACTCTCATTCTGCCACCATCATCGGGACACAGATTTTTGTATTCGGTGGCCAGGAGGGCCAGAGGAACCCGAGGAACGAAAGGGTCTACCAAAACTACATGAGAGTGTTTGACACAGAGACCAACTGTTGGCTGAGCACACCTTCTGACACACAGCTTCGTCCAGGAGGACGCTGGAGTCATTCAGTCTTTGTCTACAATGGAGAGCTGTGTATATTTGGTGGCCGCAGCTATAACCAGGGATTCAATGATCTGTGGAAATTCAATCCAGTGACCTTCTCCTGGAAGAAGATTAAGCCCAAAAGAAAAGGCCCACGTGAGAAGGAATGTATGGGCTGTTGTTGCATTGGAGATCTAGTGTTCCTCTTTGGAGGATTGAACACAACTAATGACCTGCACATATTAGACTTTAGTCCTAGTCTTATGACGTTATGTAAGCTAGCAGTTATTCAGTATGGTGTGTTTAAGTCAGAACTCCCACACGACATCAGGTGGGAACTGGCAGTAATGACTACCAAACCTGCAGAAGTCTCTTGACGGGTGCTACACCAGAATGATTGCGTGCAGTACTTAACATTACCAAGAGTACACATGTTACCAACAAGACTCTGTATGAGGGAACGCCAAGGATGAGCCGGAAAATAGTAGCCAGGAGAATGAGACTAGCAGGATACTGCCAAAGACACCAAGCCAGCACATCGGTGCTGTGGGAACCAACACACAGGCATCGATGATGAGTACATCCCACACTAACATAAAACACATATTATGTGGATGTACTCAAGAACAACGCAAGAGCGCAAATCACCAACAAGCTGGCCAGATGTATGGAGAACCGGGATGACTGGAAGCGCCGATAGAGGGCTCGTCTGAGGATGACCTAGATAGACATTTACAGCCCTATATTTCTTTTTTGAGGGTTGCTAGCCCCTCCATTGCAGCTCTTGAAGATTACGTCAAGTTCATGGGATTTTTGAGGGGCGATTTCCCCTCTTATGTCCAGTTTTTGGTGTATGTAACCCGAAATTGAATGCAATTGACAATGAAGACCATTTTGAGTGAGAATTCTGTTTGGCCGGAATGAGGTGATGTACGATGATGAGAGCGCCCCTCACTTCACACGGTGTGATTTTTAATGTTTGTGTGCCACTAAATATATTATATATATATATTTTATTGTCTCCACCAGGCCGAAGGCATGGGGAGAGAGTATGTTTTGCACTCCGTCCGTGTGTGTGTGTGTGTCCGTCCGTACGTGTGTGTGTGTGTGTGTGTGTGTGTGTGTGTGTGTGTGTGTGTCCGTGTACAGCTAATCTCCGGCACTGTTAACCCGGTCGATGCCAACCTTTTCACACACACTCCCTAGATGCCAATGATGAACCTCTGCCCCAAATTGTCCAGAACGGCCTGTTATAGCGCCACCAGGAGGCCGACTTTTGTAAAACACATTTTTTGATATTACTCCACCATATTTTGTCCAAAAATCCTGCAAATCGTTACACAGTATCTCTATAGTCATGTGCTCAAGACAGATCCGTCCGATATTTCATATTCCATCCTGATTGGCTAACATTGGCTTTCAAAGTTTACAGGATTAACCCATTTTTAACAAAAAGCCTCAAATCATGAACGCAGCGTGCAATTTATGTGAAATCTTTCACAGACTTTCCTACTAGGTTGAGGAATATATCCCACCATTTTCACATTAGCCTGTTACAGAGCCACCAACAGGTGGATTTTTGCAAAACATATTTTTAGTAAGAGAAACTGGGAACTAAATCGTTACCAAAAAATCACACCCGTGTGAACTGAGTGGTGTAAGGTTTTATATAGCATGATCAGCTGTGGTCTGACGTAACGTCTGACCACAGCCAGTTGGGATTTCACAACTGGCTTTTTTTGTGCAGAAAAAATGAGCATGGTTGCTACGGTCATCCAGTTCACCCGGGTGTGATTTAATTACGTCAGAAATTATTTTGAACATAGCAACCATGCTCATTTTTTCTGCACACAAAAGCCAGTTGTAGGAGTGGTTTACACCACTCAAAAATGTCTTCACCAATATGTTTCTAAAGGTGTCAAATAACATGTACTAAAAGATTCAAATTCAACTCCCGGGGGACATTTGAGTTATAATATATAAGGCAAAAAAGTCCAAATTTAATCATTCTTTAAGTAGCATGTGACATATGAAACTAGGGGTTTTTCTGAATCCATTCCAAGCATTAGTTTTGCATAAAAAACACTCCATGGGAGGAAAACAGCCATAGCCGTCATCACAAATGTGAAGTGGATATGGCCGAATTTAGGGACTTTGACTAGTTCAAAGTCAAAGTCATACGATTTGTCACACGTTACCGCAGTGAAATTTGTTCTCCGCATTTGACCCATCTCTTGGAGCGGTGAGCCGCAGCCATGCCACGCTCGGGAATCATTTGATTAGTAGATTTGACCCCCCAATCCAACCCTTTGATGCTGAGTGCCAAGCAGGGAGGCATTGGGTCCCAGTTTTACAGTCTTTGGTATGACCCGGCCGGGGATCGAACCCCAACCTCCCAGTTTCAGGGCGGACACTCTAACCACAAGGCCACTATCTGGTAGCCTTTGCAATTTATAGGTTGCAATTTGTTTTGTTCAGAGTGCATTTAGAATGCAACATTGTTCTGTCACTTTAAATATGTTTTCTGCAGGTGCTGAACTGTGCAGATAAGAATACAAACAAAGATTGGAATAGATGAAGGAAGATTGTCGATCCCGGTTGGAGCCATTAGAGGCAAAATGGTAGACAAATCCTCTGCCACTGGCAACACCTGCACCTCATTAGGGACGGGGTTAAATACCATTCATGTAACCATGGCAACCTAAGGCTTGATTGACAAAGTGGACAATGAAACATGTAAACAATATGGTAGCTCAAATGGCTCTTACACAGCTTTAAACTTCTACACGTACGCACAGGAGACAAAACATAGCAATGCGTTGTGAGCTTAATGTGTAGATTGGCAATTTGTTTTGCTGGTTTTGATTTCCGTTTAAGTGAACGTTTTCCCGGGGGTGCATATGTTGGTCCTTAGTTTAGACAGTACTTAGTTTAGACTAGTCATTTGGTTAGACCAGTCATTAGTCCTACAACTACAACCTATGTCAAACCCTCACCCTAACCCTAACCTCCCATGGGGCAGCACACATAAACCTAACCTTAACCCATGTCTAACCAATGACTAGTCGACTCTAAACTAAGTATGCACCCCCGGTGCTGCGGGTAAAAAATCACTCGTGCTGCGGGTTAAAAATAACTGCGGGTTACACATCTCGTGGCTTCCTGGTCTCGCTGCTGTAAGAGACTAAATTATTGCACCTACATGTACATTAAAGGGGCATTTCACCGCTGGAAGAAACTACAGTCACTCAATGTTTGTAGTAGATAACAGTAGCACAATTTGAAATGTATACGCTATGGCCTGAAAAATACTGTAGTCTGTGTGTTTAGTGACTAGGGTTTGACTGGATTGTTGAATTCCTACAATGCCAATAATGCTTTAGTGCACTTCATTAAAATAAGCTCTGGTTGCAAAAGGGGTGAAGTGGCCCTTTAACTACTCCTACACACTTTCACTTAGAAACTCCGCTCAAACTTTCAGCTATGTTCAGCTTACTGCGGAATTGTGCGGAATCGCATTAATATTTGAAATGTTTTGTAGTTTTAGAAATATTGTATTTCATACTTTCACCTGGAAACAACATATATACAATACAATATATATAACAATTGGCATACTGTGGACACACAGGCCTGAACTTCTTTGAATTGTTGTCGTATTTTAGATATTAAACATTTAAAACTTTGGACCCTCCCTATTCCTTCATGATTTTACAGATAAACTCAATTCACATTTTAAACAAGAAATGACTCAAGTGACAAGTCATTATAATAAAAAATGCCGGGACAACGCTCCAAACTCTTCTGGCTCCAAAACTATGGAATGCACTTCCCATTGCAATCAGAACTGCAGTCTCACTCCAAATCTTCCGCCATAGTCTGAAAACCCAGCTCTTCAGACTCCATCTTGGACCGTAGCACTTGCCCTAGCCTCTACAACCTTACAGGTGTATACAGAGGCTAAACTTATGTAACGTAGATAGCATTTCATGTAGACATAGCACACTATAGTGTATACGCATATATCCATTATATAGATCACTGTATAGGTTCTTAGCTTACAGCTGATTCATGACATTTTTAGGTATTTGATTGTCAAGCGCCGCACGCTTTGGTTACCATGGTAAGTGCTGCCGCGACAGGCTAGCCGAGGGAGAATGAAGAAGAAGAAGAAGAAGAAGAGCAAGCAACATCGATTCATAACAGTGACAGACACGCGATCCAAAACCATTGGAAAATGAACCCATCTCAGGCTCAGCTCGCCCTGTACAGTTTAGCACTGTCCAGTCGCGGTGCAGAATTTCTCCGCCGCACCAAACATTATCAACGACGGAGAACTTTACTGTGCAGTGCTATATTTCGTGCTGCAGTCACGGCTGGCCTCGCTGTGCAGCGAGATGTGTGGTGCCTTCCAGCAAGTCAAGACTGGTGGGAGAGAATCGTCCTCCAGACGTATGACGACGACAGATGGCGTGCAGACTTCAGAATGAGCCGGGGGACGTTTGACATGATCTGTGACCGCCTACGATCCAGTCTTGAACGCAAAGACACACAGTTAAGGCGTCCACTCTCTGTGGAAAAACATGACGCAATTGCCCTGTATTGGCTAGCAAGCGGGACACTGTACCGCACCGTTGCCAGTCTCTTTGGGGTGGGAACAGCGACCGGGTGTGTGACTGTGCACGAAGTTAGTACCAGGTTATCTGAAATACGCAAGGAATACATCAGCCTTCCAGTAGGAGATGAACTGCAAAGAATCGTTTCTGGCTTCAAAACAGCGTGGGGGTTTCCTCAGTGTGCTGGAACTATTGATGGCTCTCACATTCCAGTCAAAACACCATCAGAAAACCACACTGATTATTTCAATCGGAAAGGGTGGCATTCCATCCTTCTGCAGGCTGTTGCTGAAGTACAGGTAAGAGATCAGAACAGAATAGAGGCAGCATGTTAACCCCCAGTGAAAAACTATACTATCCTGAATATTCTGTCAAATAAACATGGTTTGGTTTTTTTTTGGCACTATTGCATTTTATCTGTTGTATTTATTCAGTAACTACAAACATGTGGTACATGTTTGCCTTATCATTGTAACAGGTTCACAAACATCAATGTGGGATGGCCTGGAAGTGTGCACGACTGCAGGGTGTTGCGGAATTCGGAGATCTATGCCAGAGCGGAGAGGGAAACGCTCTTTCCACCAGTAAGTTGGAATGCTGTTTTGAAAAATATGCTGTATTACTTGTGGATAGCACCAGAAGTCAGACTATGGTGGTTACAAGAAAAGTCATAATGTATTTTTCAGACATTTTACCACTTAAAACCCTCAATACTTAAACTTACATTTTGGTTACCGTGGTAACGACCTGATGCGGCTTATCAAGCGCCGCCGCCGCACCGAAAATAGCATATCTACAAACTCACAATGTGTCACAGGAGTTGGTGACACGTTGTGAGCTTGTAGATCTGCTATTTTCAGCACATTTCCCCCTTAATAGGGTGTTAGTGTTGAAGTGGTTGTGTTATGTCTCACTGACAGTTGTTTGATTGTGCTGCGCTCGTTGCATATTCCTGTGTTGCCTTTGTGATGATTGGGGGGATTATCTGGGATCGACTACTTCAGTCATCAGACATGATGTGTGATGATGTTGCTTGCCGTTGTTATTATTACTCTGAGTTTTGAAAGTAAAGAAGAGTTGTGTTTAAGCTGTGTCATGGTCCACTGACGTGTAGTATTGTTAACTCTGACAACACCCTAAGGGTTGTTGAACAACAATTTAAGTAAATAAATTCTACCACCTCAGGACACTGAAATCATCTGTGACACACCGGTCCCCATTATGATCCTGGGTGATCCAGCCTACCCTTTGAGGAGCTGGATCATGAAGGGGTATCCTGACACGGGGAAGCTGAGAGAAGACCAACTTTAATCAGAGACTGAGCCGTGCCAGAATGACCATTGAGTCAGCCGATTCGACTGGTATCACCCCATATAATCGGCGAAATCATCTGTTATCAGCACGTTTGAATGGGGCCAGAATGTCCATACTGGCATCCTCACCACATAGCCTGGTCAAGGTTTCCCCCTGGTGGACGTGTCATTTTGGTGCATGATGGAACTAGGAGCTACTAATATATACTATTCTCTGTCTATCAGGACGTAACTCGAACGGCGCCGAGTGGGGTCTGGTGGCCTTCGCAACGCTCGGTACGGCGACTCACTCGGCTAGCGCCTCGCTCGGCGGTGCCTCACGTAGCTCATGGCCACCAGACACGGCGCGTCATTATTATCAGTGATAATGACAATGCTACAAATGATAACGGATGATTTCGCCGATTATATGGGGTGATACCAGTCGAATGGGGTGATTGAGTGCTCCTTTGGGCGACTCAAGGGCAGATGGCAGTGCCTGAGCAAGCGGCTGGATGTGGACATTATGAATGTCCCCCATATTGTCACAGCTTGCTGTGTCCTTCACAATATCTGTGAAAACCGGGGTGAGGTCTGTGAAGAAGAGTATGTCCAGGTGGACAATTTGCACCACAGCCCGAATTAGTAGAGGGGAACAATAACCACTCTGTTGTTCCAAACAGAGTTCGGGAAGCACTCACACGCTACTTTCAACAGTGATCTTCAACTGACCAAAATTTGGGTGGACTCTTCCTCACAAAACTCACCCTGGAAAAAAAGCGTTAAGAGAAAAGATATTGTCCATGGTCTCCATATATGGAGCTGACCTGTTATGACATTCCATATGTTGATCTGACCTCATCAAACCCCGTACACACTCCATATATGGCCAGTACAGAATTCATTCCATATGTTTACCCATTACATTGTATCTCATGTTCCCCTCTGCCCTATGTTGATGCTTAACCCATTTTGGGCGGGAACCCCTTTGTGTTTTAAACATGTTATAATTTAGCTATTGAAAAATAGCAGATATAAAAGCTCATAGCGCGCCACCCAGTGGCACGCTACGAGCTAGGTCTGCTATTTTTGAAAAATCGTGAAAATGAGGCACAAATTCTTGAATATAATTATATTCTTTCAGAGTGAACGTTTTCAACTCAAATCTTTGATTCTGGGGAGGTCCTTGGAACAACATATTTTCAGATGGGGGTCGGCGGCCAATTACATATATTTTTGGGGGTCCTTGAACTGCTGACTTTCCTCCATCAGTGCAATGTTTACATGAACAGATTTTGCAGTCGTATTGTGCCATTAAAATCCTTGCACTTTAACACTACCAACCTGGTTGTCCTTTTAATATACACTGTTCGACATGCTGATACTCTTACCTGTTTACTTTTGTTCATTTACATTTATTTATTTGGCTTACTGTAGGATTGCTGAACACTTTATATTTACATTTCTAGATACCAACCAATTTGTACTCTGCTCTAATGGTTTTTAGGCTAGGGTGTGCTCTTCATGTGGCACCTAATAAGTACTTGTACTCCGTTTTGTCTGAAATACATCATTGATCAATACAAATGTTTACTGTACATGGTAGTAGATTTACTATCACAGAGCAGCTTCAAGTCATCTTACAATTGTGGTCCCCTGCCTAATCTACAGTTGGAGGCCATCAATATTGCAGATCTACAAGCTCATAGCGCGCCACCGAGTGGCGCGCTACAAGCTTGTAGGTCTGCTATTTTTGAAAAATCGTGAAAATATTTATTTCAGAAAACTGGAGGATTTAGAAGGATTTTTAAAATTTTTGAGGTCAGGCCTAAATGGGTCAAATAATAAGGGACAATATCGGTGGCACCCAACTGTAGTTGAATACCCCTGCAGTACAACGACAGACTCGAGTATGAGATGTACCAGAGAAATTAAAATGTGCGTTTGTTTAGTTGTGAAACCTGTGTTTATTACACATTCATCTCTTTTTCAGCTTTGATCAGACATTTCTCAGAAAGAAACAAAAATGCTAGCAAGTAGCTTAACCCATTAAAGGTAAACCAAAAGCAGCTGTCATTTTAGCTATGTTTTTGTAAAACACTTAAGTGTTTGAGTGATATTGAATTTATTTTTAACACAAATATTCTCTTCTGTGGCGGTCCCTGGCACAACATTTTCAGAGTGAGGTCTGCGGCCACTTAACAAACAAAAACACAAACACAAACACTTGGGGTCCTTGGACAGGAATTCAATGTCTCCTAGTCCTAGGACTTTGGAGGGATGCCCCAGTACAAACCTGGAACAGTTTAGATCAAACAGAAATTGGTCACAAACAAATGAATAAATAATAGATGGAATGCTAATACATAGCTTCATATTCGTCACTAGAAACCAGAATCCTCACTGCCTGGCTGTGACTGACCTTGAGGAGGGTAAAATGGAGGAGTGTAAAATGGATCCTCTAGATCCCTCAAAAACGTTGGTTGAGCCATCTGTGATTCTCCATGGCGAGACCATGGATGAGCATTAGGTGGGTTTTGCAGGTATGTGTGTTGTGGCTGTTGATAAGCTGACAATGGAGGTTCTATGGGCCTAAAGAATGGTTGCTGTGACGTTCCTTGCGGAAAAGGTGAGTGGGGGCTGGGTGGAATTGGGGGAGTTTGGCTATAGTGAGGTGCCGGGGGTTGAGACTGTCCATCTTTGATCATTTGGGTAAGGGAGGACATCATGGTCATCTCATGTTTGTGCTGTGCGGCCTGCATCTGTAGTAAAAACTCATTATCCTTTTCAAGTACATCACCAATCTTTTTTGCAAAAACCTTCAAAGTTGCATCCATCTTGCTCTTGCGTCTTCGACTTGCTACATATCGATATCATTAATTTCCTTTGATTCTCACACTGCTCCACATTTATTATATATTATGCATGGAGAATAACACTACTTGTTTATTAACATAAATCCTATGTCCTACTACAGGACTATCACAAACTACTGTATTTAGCATATTGGAAATAATAACTGATAATACATGGAACTACAGCATAATACTGCTGGAAATTTTCCCAAATAGGCACTTTAGTTCATGGGTTATCAACCCCCCTGGGGGGGGGGGGGGGGGGGGGCTGGTTGGTCCTGAGGAGCTTCCAGTTGTAGGGCTGTCCCTATTACACATTTAAGTTGACGATTAATTATTCGCATTGAACATTGGAACATATGATACAACTTAAATTTCTGATTGTTTTTTAGGTTTCATAATCACAAATTGCACAGGACAGATAGGCCTATGACAAATAACTTAAACATACAAATGACTGGTACTGTACATTAACAACATTATACTTTCAGAGTGACGTGTTGCAAGCTTGTAAATCATCTACAAGCTTGCAGATGATGAACAAGTGGTTCTCCTCCTACCTCTCTGACCGGACTTACCAGGTTTCTTGGAAAGGTTTGCTATCATCCCCCCGCACCCTCCAAACTGGGGTCCCACAGGGATCTGTACTTGGTCCCCTCCTCTTCTCACTGTACACTAAATCCCTTGGCACCATCATCTCCGCTCACAATATATCCTATCACTGCTATGCCGATGACACACAACTGTTTCTATCCTTCCCCCCCTCTGCCACCCAGGTAGAAGAGCGCATCACTGCATGCCTGGCTGACATCTCACAGTGGATGTCTTCCAACCACCTCAAGCTGAACCCAGACAAGACTGAGCTTCTGTTCTTCCCAGCTAAGTCCTGCCCTATGCGGGAGCTAACTATCTCCGTAGACAACGCCCTGGTAAAGTCTGTCCCGACAGCCAGGAACCTTGGTGTTGTCCTGGACAGTCAGCTCTCGTTCAAAACACACATCACAGCTGTCACTAGATCCTGTAGGTTTACACTCTACAACATACGACGAATTAGACCGTTCCTCACCCAGGAGTCAGCCCAGCTCCTAATCCAGACAACAGTCTTGTCAAAACTTGACTATTGTAACTCCCTCCTTACTGGCCTACCGGCATGTGCACTTAAGCCCCTCCAACTGATCCAAAATGCCGCAGCCCGCTTGGTCTTCAACCAGCCAAAATTCTCACACGTCACCCCCCTTCTCCGCTCCCTCCATTGGCTCCCGGTCGCTGCCCGCACAGAATACAAAACTCTGATGCTGGCATTCAAAGCAACCAAAGGCATGGCCCCCCCATATCTCACAAATATGATCGTACCCTACAAACCCTCCCGCGCACTCAGATCAGCCAACGCAGGGAAGCTGGAGGTACCTTCACTAAAAACGCCGGGACAACGCTCCACACGTCCCAAACTCTTCTCCCTTCTGGCTCCAAAACTATGGAATGAACTTCCCATCACAGTCAGAACTGCAGCCTCACTCCCAATCTTCCGCCGTAGTCTGAAAACCCACCTCTTCAGACTCCACCATGGCCCGTAGCACTTGCCCTAGCCTAGCCCCTTAGATAGCACATTATGTAGACTTAGATAGTATTTTAAACAGACCTATAGCTTGTTACGTAGACAGCTCTAGAATTGCACTTTATGTAGTCATAGCACTTTATAGTAGGGGAGACGGGGGTAATGTGAGACACTTTTTACATTTGCTCCCCTGTAGGCGAGCTAAAATGATATATCAGTCAAATTTACACATTTCCCATTCATTTGGGCTGTTTCCTAACAATGGAAACTATCAGAATGAATTCAAGACAAAGGGCAGTGACAATATGGTTGTTTTAAAAAAAGTGGTCAGGTGTCTCACTTTACCCCAGGGCAGGGGTAAACTGAGACAGACCAGAAAAATCAATGGGGTAAAGTGAACCAGGCAGGGGTAAACTGATCCACTTACCTTTTTCACTTTAAAACTACCATAAAAACACATGTTGTAACAGTTAGAATACTGACAGCTAGCTTGACAACCACACATTCCAGAACTAATGTCAGACTAGTAACAGAATCATGGGAATTGGTCATTAAGCACATTTTTTCTAAACACTTGAAAGTAACTCTGAACAAGACAACATTCTGTAATTCAAAATATTTTAATTAACATTCAAACGATTAGAAAACTACACACACGCTCACACCTCACGTCTCTACAAAAAGCAACACTTGCAAAAAGAGATAAACGTCTCTCTCGGTCGAAGTTCCCCCCTCATTTAACCCATTAAGACCGGGAACGTATCTGTGTCACTTTAGCATAGTAGACAGCAATTTTGTTCGGAAAACACATGACCCTTAGAGCCAGCTAGTAGGGGCTCAGAACACAGCACCATCAGAACCAGCTAGAACAGCTATAGCTACAACTAGGCCTACTAAAAACTTTTTCGAGTTTTTATCATCTTTTTAACCTAAATTTAACAAAATCAATGACCAATGGAGGGCCCCAGGAGCCCTTTTCAAGGCGTCAACCATAGTACCTCACGGTCCAATTTCCCCGAAGGAAGGAATGGCTAATTTGTCCCTGGTGGGGTAATGTGAGACAGTGTCTCGCTTTACCCCGAAGCATTTGTCTCACTTTACCCCACACCCACATTTTGGTAAACAGGACCTCTTTTAGCAATTCAGGCTAATCTTCAGATAGCAGCAATCTCATGGATGTTATGTTGGTAGTTCATCAACGTGTATGATTTAAGTTTTTCTACCTGAATTAATTTGCTTTGACACAACAGCTGATTATGTTGACGACAAGAACATTTACTTTTACAAGCAAAAAACTTTTTTTTGTGAAAAAACATGCTTACCACAGCACAATACGGTCCTCTCCTCCATGGCAGGTAGGAAATGGGAGGGGCTTCAACATATAATGGTCACATGGCACAAATGTGTTGTGGTCATGTGATACAGGGGGTGTCTCAGTTTACCCAGTGTCTCACATTACCCCCGTCTCCCCTACACATGTATAATATATTATATAGTATAGTATGTATAGTTAACATAGATACTCCACTGTTACGTTCTTAGTTTATGATTCATGATAACTACTTTTTGTCTCCACCAGGCCGAAGGCATGGGGAGAGAGTATGTTTTGCACTCCGTCCGTCCGTCCGTCCGTCCGTGTGTCCGTGTGTGTGTGTGTCCGTCCTTCCGTCTGTGAACAGCTAATCTCCGGCACCGTTAACCCGGTCGATGCCAAATTTTGCACACACACTCCCTGGATGCCAACGATGAACCTCTGCCCCAAAATTTCCAGAATGGCCTGTTATAGCGCCACCAGGAGGCCGCTTTGTGCAAAACTAGTTTTTGGACAGTACACCTACAGATTTTGTCCAAACATCACGCAAATTGGTACACAGTCTCTCTAGAGCCATTCAACGAAACGGGTCTTTCAGATTTCTCAGACTCCATCCTGATTGGCTAAGATTGGCTTCCAAAGTTCGCAGAAGTGCTCAGTTTCAAACAAAATGCTGCAAATCATGAACACATCGTGTGATTTCCGTGAAATTGTGCACGCACATTCCCACTAGGCCGAGGAAGACATGCCACATGAACATTTTCAACTCAGCCTCATGGTGGCGCTATACTGGCCGAAAAGTGTTTTTACCAATAACTGCACGGATCTGTGGATAACTTTGTATGCCAACTCCCATAGGCCAAGGAAAAACCTTTGCCTGGAATGTTTCACATCTGCTCTTTATAGCGCCACCAGGAGGCCGACATATGTAAAATACATTTTCTAATATTACTCCTTCAGATTTTATCCAAATGTCACGCAAATCGGTACACATGCTCTCCATAGTCATGTGATCAAGACGGGTTTGTTTGATTTCTCATAATCCACCCTCATTGGCTACGATTGGCTTCTAAACTTTTCAGGAGTACCCCGCTTTGTACCCGTTTTGTACAAATCGCCACAACTACTCAACGCAGTGTCCGATTGTGGTGAAACTGTGCATGCATATTCCCACTAGGCTGAGGAAGAAATGCCACTTGACAGTTTTCAAATCAGCTTCATGGTGGCGCTACAACAGGCCAAGCTGCGTCTCACACACACACACACACACACACACACACACACACACACACACACACACACACACACACACACACGTTTATATTGCTCCTAAACATTTTGCCAAACATCACACACACTCCTATCCTCCTGGTGGAGACCTGTGCCCAGAAGGGCACTTTTTCTAGTTATATATGTGATGTATGCCATGCTTTTGTTATTGCTTAATGTAAATCGCTCTGGATTAAGAGCGTCTGCTAAATGCCTAAATTGTAATCTATTTCTGCTATTTTGGGAAAATGTTTGAAAATGTATTAACATTTTCCTACATGGAAACGATACGGATTATTATGCAAAATAATTGCGATTATGTAATAATTGTGACAGGCCTACCCAGGTGTATCTGTTGGGGTTTGAGTGCTGGTTGGTCCCGAGGAGACCACAGCTATAGCTGCTGGGGTTTGAGTGCTGGTTGGTGCTGAGGTGGGCACAGTGGTAGTTGCTGGAGTGGTTGCTGGGGTGGGAGGGCTAGTTGATGCTGAGGTGGTCACAGTGGTAGTTGCTGGGGTGGGAGGGCTAGTTGGTGCTGAGGTGGTCACAGTGGTAGTTGCTGGGGTGGGAGGCCTAGTTGGTGCTGAGGTGGTCACAGTGGTAGTTGCTGGGGTGGGAGGGCTAGTTGGTGCTGAGGTTGTCACAGTGGTAGTTGCTGGGGTGGGAGGGCTAGTTGATGCTGAGGTGGTCACAGTGGTAGTTGCTGGGGTGGGAGGGCTAGTTGGTGCTGAGGTTGTCACAGTGGTAGTTGCTGGGGTGGGAGGGCTAGTTGGTGCTGAGGTGGTCACAGTGGTAGTTGCTGGGGTGGGAGGGCTAGTTGGTGCTGAGGTGGTCACAGTGGTAGTTGCTGGGGTGGGAGGGCTAGTTGGTGCTGAGGTGGTCACAGTGGTAGTTGCTGGGGTGGGAGGGCTAGTTGGTGCTGAGGTGGTCACAGTGGTAGTTGCTGGGGTGGGAGGGCTAGTTGGTGCTGAGGTGGTCACAGTGGTAGTTGCTGGGGTGGGAGGGCTAGTTGGTGCTGAGGTGGTCACAGTGGTAGTTGCTGGGGTGGGAGGGCTAGTTGGTGCTGAGGTGGTCACAGTGGTAGTTGCTGGGGTGGGAGGGCTAGTTGGTGCTGAGGTGGTCACAGTGGTAGTTGCTGGGGTGGGAGGGCTAGTTGGTGCTGAGGTGGTCACAGTGGTAGTTGCTGGGGTGGGAGGGCTAGTTGGTGCTGAGGTGGTCACAGTGGTAGTTGCTGGGGTGGGAGGGCTAGTTGGTGCTGAGGTGGTCACAGCTGTAGTTTCTGGGGTGGGAGGGCTAGTTGGTGCTGAGGTGGTCACAGTGGTAGTTGCTGGGGTGGGAGGGCTAGTTGGTGCTGAGGTGGTCACAGTGGTAGTTGCTGGGGTGGGAGGGCTAGTTGGTGCTGAGGTGGTCACAGTGGTAGTTGCTGGGGTGGGAGGGCTAGTTGGTGCTGAGGTGGTCACAGTGGTAGTTGCTGGGGTGGGAGGGCTAGTTGGTGCTGAGGTGGTCACAGTGGTAGTTGCTGGGGTGGGAGGGCTAGTTGGTGCTGAGGTGGTCACAGTGGTAGTTGCTGGGGTGGGAGGGCTAGTTGGTGCTGAGGTGGTCACAGTGGTAGTTGCTGGGGTGGGAGGGCTAGTTGGTGCTGAGGTGGTCACAGTGGTAGTTGCTGGGGTGGGAGGGCTAGTTGGTGCTGAGGTGGTCACAGTGGTAGTTGCTGGGGTGGGAGGGCTAGTTGGTGCTGAGGTGGTCACAGTGGTAGTTGCTGGGGTGGGAGGGCTAGTTGGTGCTGAGGTGGTCACAGTGGTAGTTGCTGGGGTGGGAGGGCTAGTTGGTGCTGAGGTGGTCACAGTGGTAGTTGCTGGGGTGGGAGGGCTAGTTGGTGCTGAGGTGGTCACAGTGGTAGTTGCTGGGGTGGGAGGGCTAGTTGGTGCTGAGGTGGTCACAGTGGTAGTTGCTGGGGTGGGAGGGCTAGTTGGTGCTGAGGTGGTCACAGTGGTAGTTGCTGGGGTGGGAGGGCTAGTTGGTGCTGAGGTGGTCACAGTGGTAGTTGCTGGGGTGGGAGGGCTAGTTGGTGCTGAGGTGGTCACAGTGGTAGTTGCTGGGGTGGGAGGGCTAGTTGGTGCTGAGGTGGTCACAGTGGTAGTTGCTGGGGTGGGAGGGCTAGTTGGTGCTGAGGTGGTCACAGTGGTAGTTGCTGGGGTGGGAGGGCTAGTTGGTGCTGAGGTGGTCACAGTGGTAGTTGCTGGGGTGGGAGGGCTAGTTGGTGCTGAGGTGGTCACAGTGGTAGTTGCTGGGGTGGGAGGGCTAGTTGGTGCTGAGGTGGTCACAGTGGTAGTTGCTGGGGTGGGAGGGCTAGTTGGTGCTGAGGTGGTCACAGTGGTAGTTGCTGGGGTGGGAGGGCTAGTTGGTGCTGAGGTGGTCACAGTGGTAGTTGCTGGGGTGGGAGGGCTAGTTGGTGCTGAGGTGGTCACAGTGGTAGTTGCTGGGGTGGGAGGGCTAGTTGGTGCTGAGGTGGTCACAGTGGTAGTTGCTGGGGTGGGAGGGCTAGTTGGTGCTGAGGTGGTCACAGTGGTAGTTGCTGGGGTGGGAGGGCTAGTTGGTGCTGAGGTGGTCACAGTGGTAGTTGCTGGGGTGGGAGGGCTAGTTGGTGCTGAGGTGGTCACAGTGGTAGTTGCTGGGGTGGGAGGGCTAGTTGGTGCTGAGGTGGTCACAGCTGTAGTTTCTGGGCTTTCAGACCCCTCTGCTGGTTCAACGGTGGGTTCAGCTAGGACTTTTGATTGATTGATTGAAAATTGTATTAACAGTTTGCAGAATTACAGTACATTTCAAGCACAAACTCAATACAAAGGCTGTTAACTGTGAGTGGACGACCCAATTAAGCATTACACTTGTTTACAACAGGGTCCACCATGTTCAATTCATCAAAACATTTAGAGACGTACAAATAGACACTTCTATATAGACAAAGAACAGAACAGGAATTCATCATAATGGAGGTAAAAAGGGAAAATAAACATATACAGTGAGGGGAAAAGGGGGGGGGGGATTCAGATTTTACGGGGGGGGGGGGGGGGGGGGGATTCAGATTTTACGAGGGCCAGTTTCGAATTGCACAACATTGGACAACATTGAGACAACATTGAGATATGCTTATTTATTCATCCAATATATTTACTCTGTATAGGCCATTATGCTATATTAGTGTTTTGGCTGGAACACACTGTATACAGTCAATTCGGTAACTGGAAAAGTGGGCACCTACACATTGTGGACACCTCAATGTTAAAGTATACGGTACATGATTTGAACATGTTTGAACATGTTAGTCCTAATATTTCTACAAAACATGTGGCCAGCCAGTCATTATGGGCATCAATAATAAGTTGAATGAAGGGTAAATTAAGGTCTTATCAATTGTGCAATGTGCACGTTGAAATAATGTACAGTACACTTTACATTACTTAAGAACTTATTCCAAATGATTTGTTTTATAGTTATATAAAACAACCAGTGTAACATCTATGTGCCAACAATGTTTAGGTTAGGTACCCACCGAAATACATGGAGTCTGCGCGAGAGATGGCGCCAGTGTGTGTGGCACGCCGTTTGTCCCTCTCAGCTGTGTGTGTGTTTGTGTTGTCCCTGACATTTGTTTTTGGAAGCATCAACTCTTTACTAGTATATGACCGCCAAGGATTGCTGGACATCCGCGAAATCGCCGCTCCTCTGTTGAGGTTCAACTTGGGGGGATTGAAACCACTCCCCCCGTTGCTTTCAGGCATACCGCCACATCTGCTTCACGCCGAGGCGCTGTTCCCCCGGAAAAGACGCTACAGGCGCCGCGGAAAACGAAGTGGCCGTCTGGTCAAACTAAAAGCCTACCTGGGATTATCCTCTGGATCGAGGCATCGTCATCGCGGCTTTTCGGTGGAAGGATCGGCTCTGTGCCGGTCTGCTACTTGGCGTTCACTGGATCCTGCTCGCAGCTGACTGCTACCTGTTGTGGGCACAGATGTGGAGCTGGTGTTCCCCCGCTCATATCCATCTCGCCTCCGCCGGAGTGGAATAAACCTCGCCAGCCTTCGCCCACTGAAACGGGCACCCCCGACGCCGATAGCGACAGCTAAGACCCCGGCCCCTACAAAGTGTGCCCTGGTCAATGCTAGGTCGCTAAGGAACAAGACTGCTTTCATGAAGGATTTCTTCACCACAAATGGACTCGAGCTGCTTTTCCTGACGGAAACCTGGCTACATGTTGGTGAGTCGTCCGCCTTCTCGGAGATACTACCGTATGACTGTTCTTATTTTAGCTCGCCTCGGCCAAACCGTGGAGGAGGTGGAGTAGCGATTGTTTTTAAAAACAGCCTACTGTGCAAACAACTGTCAGTGGCCTCTTACTCCTCGTTTGAACTGAACTTATTTGAGCTGGGTCGCTCAGACCCTGTATTGTTTGCACTCATCTACCGCCCGCCCCAGTACAATGGAAATTTTTTAACGGATTTCTCTGATTTCCTGGCTGGATTTATGCCCAAATATGGGCGTGTGTGTCTGACGGGGGATCTAAATATCCACGTGGACTGCCCTTCTAATCCCCTGCCCAGAGACTTTCTGAACATTGTTGATGCTTTTAATCTTGTACTGCATGCTAACGGGCCCCACCCACGAGCGTGGGCACACGCTAGATCTGGTGTTATCCTTCGGTCTACCTGATTTTAATGTGCGAGTTGGTGATATGATACACTGTTCTGACCATATGCCATTGTTTTTCGACATCTCGCTCCCCTATCAGAGCGCTAAACCACTCGCCCCAGCCCGACTGCGCCGTATGATTAACCCCTCCACTGCTGCACGGTTCTCGACGGCGTTCCATAGTTGTAACTCTGACACTGGTGTTTCTTTGACCACAGAGGATTTAACCTCATCATTTCTGTCCACTTGCACCAGCGCTCTTAACACCGTAGCTCCACTCAAAGTCATGCGTCCTAAACAACACTGTGAACCATAGCTAAATTAAATTACTCATGCTGCCAGGCGAGAATGCAGGAGAGCAGAGCGCAAGTGGAGGAAAGATAGATTGCAGGTCTCATTTGAGATTTTGAGGGAAGCCTGGAAAGCTTATCAGAATACTGTAAAAGCCGAAAGGATGAAACATTTTTCTGATATAATTTCAAACAACTGCCACAAACCCCGTGTTCTGTTTAAAACTATCAACTCCATCCTGGTAACTCCACAGTCCACCAGCCTGGATGCTTCACCAGAAATGTGTGAGAAATTTCTACACTTCTTTGTTGACAAGGTTGCCTCTATTGGAGCCCAGATTGTTATGCCCTGCTATTATCCTTCCATAACTATCACCTGCCTTGCTACCTTCAATGAGTTCGTGCCTGTGTCACTTACCTGCCTTGGAAAAATTGTTTCTCAATTAAAACCTGCATCTTGTCCTACTGACATTGTCCCACCACGCCTATTCAAGGAAGTTTGGCAGACTATTGGACGAAATGTCCAACTGATAATAAATCACAGTTTTACTTCAGGTGTGGTTCCGACTTATTTTAAACAGGCGGTGGTGGAACCCCTGATTAAAAAACCGAACCTGGACTCCTCTGTACTGTCAAATTTTAGGCCCATCTCCAACATTTTAGAAAAAGCTGTACTTTTGCAACTCCAGTCGTTTTTAATTGCACATAATCTCCTTGAGGTCTTCCAATCTGGTTTTAAAGCATTTCACAGCACAGAGTCTGCGCTTTTAAGAGTTTTTAATGACCTTTTAAGAACCACTGACTCTGGTGACCCTGCCATCCTTGTGCTTTTAGACCTCACAGCTGCATTCGACAACTTTACAACACAACATTCTCCTCTCCCGACTAGAGTGTTGTGTGGGTATAGGAGGCACAGCGTTAAATTGGTTCCGATCCTATCTGTCAAACAGATCCTTCTCCGTGGCCCTAGGTGTCTCCACATCATCCTCTGCCCCTCTCCCATGTGGAGTTCCACAGGGCTCAATTTTGGGATCCATCCTTTTTTCTCTTTATCTCCTCCCTCTGGGTTTGATTTTTAAAAAGCATGGCATCCCCTACCACTTTTACGCAGATGACTCGCAAATATACTTGCCCCTGAATAAAAAAGATCCCACCACCTCCCTGAACACTCTGCTGGAATGTCTTAAGGACATAAAAGCTTGGATGGCCCTGAACTTTCTTAATTTCCATGAAAGTAAAAGCTCATGGTGTTCAGACCCAGCACTGCCTGTGACACCTCCTCTCTTGATTTGGGCCCCCAGCAACCGTTTTTAAAACCGGTGGTCACAAACATTGGTGTCAAATTGGACAGTGATTTTAAGTTGGACAAACAGATCAATTCGGTGGTAAAATCCAGTTTTTATCAGTTGAGGCTTTTAGCGAAAGTCAAGTCTGCTGTAACTTTTAATGATTTTGAACGTCTTATTCATGCTTTTATTTCAACCCGACTTGACTACTGTAATGCACTGTATGTTGGTGTTACCCAAGCCTGTCTGTCACCACTACAGTTAGTCCAAAACGCGGCCGCTCGCCTCTTAACAGGGGCACGGAAGTATGACCACATCTCCCCGATCCTTGCCTCCCTACACTGGCTTCCTGTGCGTTACAGGATCCAGTTTAAGATCTTAATATTTGCTTTTAAGTCTGTAAATGGGTTGGCACCAGTCTATATATCGGAACTTGTAGCCCCCAAAGTATCGACAAGGGCCCTGAGGTCGACTGACCAGTCACTTCTCAAGATCCCAAAATCAAAGCTGAAATCCCGGGGGGATAGGTCATTTTCTGTTGTAGCACCCACACTGTGGAATGAACTTCCACCTCATGTCAGAGCTTCGCAATCCTTGTCTGTGTTTAAATCACGTCTGAAAACTCACTTGTACTCCTTGGCATTTGAACATACCGATTAAGAGTTGCTGCTTCCACTGCATTGTCCTTATGTTGCCCTGTTTATGTACTGTTGTTGTTGTTGCTTTTTTTCCCCATGATATTTTTAGTATTTCTTTGTGTACAGCACTTTGTTTCAACCTTGTTGTATAAAAATGTGCTTTATAAATAAAGTGGATTGGATTGGATTGAAGGTGCAATTCCACATACTGCAATGTATTTGCTAGTATGATTCCCTCACTGACTGTATACGTGTGTATAGGGCTATCATGTTTACTCACCTGGGTTCTCGTCATCTCTCTCACTGTCGAGCAACAGCAATGGACGAACAGATGGCCTGTCGCCCAGAATCACGTCCAGCGGTTCAAAAAACGAACATGTCGATCGTTCAGCCCCGCTTTTGTTGTTGGCGTCTTTTATTTATGTGGTTTATAAATTCTTAATTTTTCTCTGGCATTGCAGATATGACCGGGTGTAGCCATTCTCTGCCATTCGGAGAGAAATTTCCTCATACACGGCTTTGTTTCTGTACATTCCGTTAAGTTTAGTTTGTAGGCCCAGGCGGTGGCGTAACCGTCTGGGCACCCGACTGGTAATCCAGTCGCAGTGTGCCGCGGGTTCGACTCCCGAGCCCGACACGGCCTTTACTGCATGTCTTCCCCCATCTCTCTCCCGTTTCCTGTCAGCCTACTGTCTGTCCCTTCAAAAACCAATAAAAGGCGTAAGCCGCAAAAAATATCTTTAAAAAAAAACCTCCCCCCAAAGTGCAATGAGAGACACTGAATTTCAGCGTCTGTCCACTGTAGTGCTGACATTACTATTATTTCCCGTCTTCCTGCTTGTTTTCGTTGTTTTGCTCTGGTTTTCTTCTCTTCTCTCTTGTTTTGTTTATTTCTCAGCGCGCCGCCGTGCAAGTCAAAATACTCGCGCTCTGTAATGACGTCACGTCAGTAGCGCTCGGGTCGCGCGCGTCACCCGCAGCGCGAGTCGCGCTGCGCGTGACGTTTGGACAGCTTGATATGTGACTCAGGTCACTTCATGTGGTCGTCGTATTCAGACTGAGCCAGATCAACTCAGATCGGATATAAATCGGATTTGAAACCACCTCTGGATGTGACTCAAGTCACATTTGAAAAAAAATCGGATTCCATGTGACCTGTCTGCATTTAGACTTATTTCAGCAAATCGGATTTCTATCTTGAAGTGACACAGATCTGATTCAGGCTAGATTCAGGCTAGATTTGGCTGCCAGTGTAAAGCAGGCCTAACTAGTCTGGGGGAGCCCGGGTTCGAACTGGGAACCTTACGGTTTCCATCCGGTCACTCTACCCCTGAGCCACCGCCGCCCCTATACAACCAATGATTGTTAGTGTGCAACCAGACTATAGTTATTTTCACACTTTATTATTATTCCTCCGGAGTAACCTACCTAACTTCCGCTGTCATTGGCCGAGCTTTGCATAACGTTTGTAGTAGCTAATTGGCTGTTGTTGGTTACGTAACCAATCTATGTTTTACAATCGTTTATACAGACATAAATTCCCTTGCAGGGGCAGAGGACAAAACTATTCAAGCGTTATGGAAATGTTCAAGGAGTCAAGGAAAATTGGACAGAGGTTGTAGCAAAGGGTCAAAAGACCAATTATTCAAGCGTTACAGAATTTCCAAATCACATCGTGACGTGACATTTTAATTGGCTGACAATATTAGTGGGAGGGGCCTATGTAAGAGACTGCGGCAACCACACTTTTCTAGTTAATATTAATATTAAGTTAATATGGGCGTGGCTTGCTTCTCTTCCGACAGATTTTTGAGGGGCGCCAGTGCCTCCTATGCCCAGCTTTGTGTGTTTGTGTGTGCTAAATTTGAGATGATTTGATTGACTGAGCACGGAATGGGATGCATGATGATGTTTGACGATGAGAGCGCCCCTCACTTCACACAGGGGTGATCTACAGCTTTTGTCTCCACAAAATGTCCACAACACAAACATTAAATGCCATCGATAATGAAGGGAAAATGTAAGTAATCTTGTCCCCACACGTCATATTTGCCATCGACAATGAAAGGAGAAATTGCGTCAAATGTCCGCCAAATATGACGGAAAAAGAGATGATGCATGATGATGTACGATGATAAGAGCGCCCCTCACTTCACACGGGTGTGATTGCTTTTGTCCCCACACGTCTCAAGATTTGCCATTGACAATGAAAGGGGAATTCAGGTCAAATGTCTGCTAAATCTTGTCCCCACACGTCTCAATATTTTGCCATTGACAATGAACGGAGAAATGACGTCAGAATTCCGCTAAATATGACAAATTAACCATCAAAACATTAAACGCCATTGACATTGAAGGGAAAATGTATGTCATATGTAAACAAGCAAATCGGCTAACCAATCACATGGTGGGAGCGCTTGGGCCTTGGCCAATAAGGGACCACCTCTTATGTACCTTATGTACCAATGTCAAATGTCCGCTAACATAAATTGATGATGATTGAATGATTGAATCATTTCACACAAACTTTTATTTATATAGAAAAGCATTTAGCTTTTGTGAATGACCCGATTGTGAATGTGAAAGTCATTGAACTTGACCACTGATATAGGAGAAATAACAGATGGCAAAATGTCACGATTCCCAAATCAGACCCCATCAACCAAAGCATGGAAAATTATAATAGCGAGCATTGGAACACACATTTTATTTAACAGTTCTACTGCAAACCCGCTTTCCACACTATTTAATCCATGTTTCGGTGCTGTTTATTACGCTAAACCCGCTATTTGTTTTATATGTTTAATTCGCCGTTTTTTAATAATTAAAAAGAAAGAGTGGATTTGTCGCGGACCTGGTGACGAGGCCGTCACGTTATGATGACGAAACCGGAAATCGGGCCATGTTCTGGGCTGCAAGGGCTTCTGGGAAAATGAGATCAATGCAAGTGGACGGTGGGTTTGAGTGGACTACAACAGGCCGTTCAGTCTGTTCGCATCGTAATGGCGGCAGGTTTTTCTCTTCAACAACAACCCATGGGACTATTTTCTCGCGGATCTTCGTGAATCAAAGCTGCAAATTCTTTGGCGCTTGCTCCAAAGGTAATAGATCAATCCCGGCAGCCTAGGTGGTTTGATTTGGTTTAATCTAAAGCAGTAGATTATCAATATGTCCATACTGATTTCACATAGGTTACTATATTAACATAGTTTTTAGAACATCTTATGGGGACAGGGGCCTCTATGGGTTGTCAATCAGACTGCAGATGGACTCTTCAGATATCTTCCCAAATCTCGCAAGACTCAAGAGCGTGTTACTGGGATAAAGAAAGGTCGATAACAAAGTCGTTTTTCTCCTGATTTGTCTAGCTAAAAAAAGCCATTTCAGTATGAATATCTTGGCGTGACGCGTCACGAGGCGTAACGTCATGAGGCGTGACCATATATGGAGTTGAGATGTCACGAGACGTGACCATATATGGAGGCGTGGGGTGTCTAACTAATGCAGGTTTTCATAGTAAATGGGACCTACAGTCGCAATAAGCCTATCTCACAGAATTTCCCCGCCCCCCTTAATACGCCCCCTTTCGGGGTTAGTGGTGATAGCGTGACGTCACTCCATAGACGCTCCATGTTAACAGAGGTAATTTAAGAAGTCTACAACTTTTGTTTTCTCAAGGAAAGGTTTGTTCTATCTGTTCGAGCTGATTTACCATCTTGTTTGCTTCATAATAATATTGGTCTGTCACATTTTTACATTAGAAAATGTACTTAGATTCTCCAGAGAAAAAAACGTGTAAATGCTAATGTTAAAGACACCACTATTTACCGGAAGTGGGCGTGGAAAGCGGGCTGTGAGATAGGCCTATAGCCTGTCAGTCATTGCAACGTATCATTTGGAGGTACTTCTACTTGGGGGCGAGAGTGGTTCAGGGGTAGGAGTGGCCGGTAGAGCAGCTGAATGGGAACCGTGACGTTCCCAGTTCGATCCCTGTGGGCTCCCCCAGAGTTAGTGTCGACCTCCTAATTGCTCCCGATGTGCAGGATGTTGCCTTGCATGGTTTACTCCACCATCGGTGTATGAATGTGTGCATGGGTGTCGTATCGTATCACATGCAGCTGATCCGTGTCTCTAAGATCCCAGGTTATGTATTGCTGAACGGATATCTGGACGGACCAACGTCTTCCGAGAACTGAAACCACAAATGATGGTCTGAGAAAGAAAGGCGCACCATTTTATCAGCGTGTTCAGGAGATTGTGTGCATTGCTGTCCCTGATTAGCCAAACACAAACCGCCGGCTTCACAGATCCACGGGCGTGATTTCTTTCTATGTACGCTTTAAGACATAGACCCGCCCTTGGTGACGCCCCGCGCGGCCTGCCTGCCTCTGATTGGCCGCAAACCCTCTTATTGGCTAGCTATGCTGCTGCTGTCAGAAGAAGAGTAGAGGAAGTAGGGAGAGAAGTAGGGAGAAGCTTAGCGATAATAATATTAAAACGTTAGCGATTTAGCGATAATAATATTAAAACGCCAACATTTATCTGTCGCCGTCCCCGATAAAAGGTAAGCCTTGTAACTGTAATTGTCTCGTGAACACTTCTTTGTGTTGTAGTTTGCACAGAACGAAAAGCGATTTAAATTAAATCGCTAACGTTTTAATATTATTATCGCTAAGCTTCTCCCTACTTCTCTCCCTACTTCCTCTACTCTTCTTCTGACAGCAGCAGCATAGCTAGCCAATAAGAGGGTTCGCGGCCAATCAGAGGCAGGCGGGCCGCGTGGGGCGTCACCAAGGGCGGGTCTATGTCTTAAAGCGTACGTAGAAAGAAATCACGCGATCCACGGAGCGCTAAGTGACACTTGCGCCACTAAGCTTCTATAAATCTGTTATTGGCTAACCAAAGCCATCCGCTTAATCTGATTCGCCGAGCTTTGTGTAATGTCATTTGATTATTTGAAAATAACAAGCTCATCAAGCTCATCAGAGCGCAATGACGTCACAACATCGTCATTATAGTACTTTAAAAAGCATTTAGCTATAAACAAAATATCACTTAGCAACTTGACATTGTAAGGCATTGTAACAATTTCTGTAAATTACTAGCATTCATTCACAGTGGTGCTGCTATTTAAGATGCCACGCTGGACCGTACACCTGGAAGGAGGACAGGTTAATTACGTCCACAGTGCTGTGGCAGTCGGGCACGAGGTGTACGCCTTTGGAAACGAGGTGTTTGAGTATGAAGGGAACTTTTTCAAGAATGTGAGGTTTGAGAGAAAGACTATGGTTCACATCTTCAACACAGTGTCCTTGCGCTGGATGACCTTGCCTCCGGAGACAACAGGAAGAGGAGAAAACCCCCTTGTGGTTCCCTACAAGTATTTCTACACAGCTGTACTGATCGGAGATTACATCTATTGTTACTCCAACGCGCTTTATACATTTGATGTCGACATCCACAGATGGTTTAAGCCTGATATATCAGGCACCGTTCCAGAGGTGAGTGGCTTCTCCTCAGCCTGTGTCCTGGGGAAGGTCATGTATGTCTATGGAGGATGCACCAAGACGGATGAACCCACTAATGGCATGTACAAATTGGACACCAGCACAATGGTCTGGGCTGTAATTACCACCACAGGGACACTACCAGCTGCTGCATACTGGAATTCTGCCACAATCATCGGGACAAAGATATTTGTATTTGGTGGCCAGGAGGGCCAGAGGAACCAGAGGAACGAAAGGGTCTACAACAACCTCATGAGAGTGTTTGACACAGAGACCAACTGTTGGCTGAGCACACCTTCTGACACACAGCTTCTTCCAGAAGGACGCTGGCATCATCGAGCCTTTGCCTTAAATGGAGAGCTGTACATATTTGGCGGCAGTAACTCAAGGCAGACCTTCAATGACCTGTGGAAATTCAATCCAGAGACCTTCTCCTGGAAGAAGATTGAGCTCAAAGGGAAAGGCCCACGTAAGAAGGAATGTATGGGCTGTTGTTGCATTGGAGATCTAGTGTTCCTCTTTGGAGGATTGAACACAACTAATGACCTGCACATCTTAGACTTTAGTCCTAGTCTTAAAACGTTATGTAAGCTAGCAGTTATTCAGTATGGTGTGCATGACTCAGAACTCCCACACGACATCAGGTGGGAACTGGCTGTCATGACTACCAAGCCTGCACGGGTAGTTGCCAGTTGGTAGTCTATTGACTACCAACAACTGAACAATTAACAATCTTTTTTGAGGGTCACTAGCCCCTCCAATGCAGATTTTGAAGATTACATCATATGGTGGCCAAGTTCATGGGATTTTATTTGTTTGTGTAGCCCCAATGCCACTATATATATATATATATATATATATATTGTGGGGGTCGCTGTTCTACACACCAAAGTCACACAGGAAACAGTTGCATATTTGGCCACTCTGGCACAGGTTTTATTTCACAGAAAAGGTAGAGACAAGGTAAGTGCATCTATGCTAGGCAAAAGTTCATTTCTTCCTTTTCAGCGGTGCAGGGGGGGGGGGGGGGGGGGCAGCGAGGAGGAGCAGCAGCGGACCGCCGGAGGACCAGCGGAGGACCAGCGGGGGGATAGGTAAGTGGGTTTCTTTTAGGGTTTTCCTTCCCTGTGTCAGCGTTGTTTTTCCATACAAGCGCTGAGTTTTGCATAATATGCCAAATCAAATATCTTTCAAATTGATCTAAATAATAATGTATTTTCTTACAGAGAGCAGGAGGCGCGTCTACCGGTAAGTAGGGTACATGCCGGGGCCAATCCTCGGACAACAGGTAAGTTCTTGTCACATTTCTCCTCTTTAGTTCACTTGGTGGGGTTATAGAACGGGGGTAGTTCAATGCCATAACCTCAGAGCCCAACGGTGTTCATACATCCAGTAGTGGAGCGGCCTGTGAGGTAAGAGAATACACATCTTATCATCAATAACGGTGCTATTTAAGGGGGGGGGGGGGGGGGACATGGGTCTGTCTTACCGTGCGCCGTAGGTATCACTGCTTCCCCGGGAGAGTCTCTGAGGGACTGAGATAGGCAGGGGTTTATAAGTCACCTGGGCGTCGGCCCGCAGGTGTCAGGTAATTTGGTAGATGAATAGGCGGCGTGGGAAGTACCGCCCATTCTGCACAATCCCAAGCTGACAGCGTGTCATCCTGCTTCCCTCTCTCTCTCTCCCCGGGGTTGAAAACCCGTGGCGTGCGGTCCCTGACCGAGACGCCACAATATATATATATATGTGACCGAAGTGTGTCTCCTCTGCATTAATCACACTCTGGGATTCAGGTGGTGGTGGTAACAGCTCACATGGGTGTTTATTCTGCATTCATAGAGAATGGACATAGGAGACAGTGTACAGTTGTACACAGTATGTCAGCATATGTGGACCAAAGCACTGTCTGTCTCATGAGAATCCTCCATTACACTGAGAGTATACAGTAGTATACAGTATTATACACAGTGTTCTGACTGCTTTACAGTAGTGATCGTATAGTGGATTACATTAAAACAAAATAAAACAAATCTGTCCTTCATATAAAATACAGAAAATGTAAAATACATACACTTTTTATAATGAACTGTTACCATTTTTATATTATTTTAGCTTATTTATCAAATCACATGAATTTGCACAAAACATGAAATTACAACACTCATAACATACCTGCATTCATAGAGAATGGACATAGGAGACAGTGTACACAGTATGTCAGCATATGTGGACCAAAGCACTGTCTGGGAAGACAACAATACAACCTGTCAGCTACGTTTTTTACAAGTAATAAAACATACACAAAATAATGTTTGACCCAACAAAAACGTGACAGAGTTAGTCTAATATAGTTAGCTTTCAGACCTTTATCCCAGATCAACTTTTAAGTGCTTTTCAAGAGGTTTATAATTCGTTTTGTAGACATACAGACACATACCTGTCTCATGAGAATCCTCCATTACACTGAGGATTCTTCTTCTTCTTTTTGTTTTACGGCAGTTGGCAACCAGGTTTTGGTGCATTACCGCCGACTAGTGATCCAGCTCTTGGATCACTCTAATGATCTTAACTATGACTCCTCTTCCTCTAAAAAATAAATAAGTAAATAAAGTACTCATCGATCGGCTCTGTTAGTCCTCCTGTCCTCCTACTCCGGGCCGGGAGTAGCCGGCATGATTCCCTCCCTCAACAGAATGTCCAGGTCCTCTCCCCTGACGTCATCCACCTTCAGAAATCTTCTTGCTGCTTCCAGGATCATCTTTATTCTTTCCGATTTTCCTTTGATCTCCACTGCACAGTTTATAACCATCGCGATAAATGCCAAAAAGCATTTTCTGTCCATACAGATACCCTCAGGCTCTGCTGAATTTTTCCTTTCCTGCTGTCGCTCTTCCAATCCTGTCTCCCTCCTTTCTTCACTCTCCTCCACTCTCTTCACTGCTTCGGCATAGGACATTTCCCTCTTTCCCGTTCTGATCTTGCTCACTTTAATTTCCTTTGCCTTCCTTGGACACTGACCTGCCCCCGTGAAATGTTCTCCCTTGCAGTGCAGGCACTTTACCGGTTCGTCAGTACAACCCTTGCAGTTTTCCTCGCTACACCTCGCACATCTTTTATTTCCCCTGCAAACTGCAGCGACGTGTCCATACTGTTGGCAACAGAAGCACCTGAGTGGTGCTCTCTCAAATAACCGAACCCTGAAACTCATGTAGTTGCAATAAACTCGCTCTGGTATCGTGTCCCCTTCAAAAGTCAGGCACACCGACTTGGTTTCCTCTCTTTCCCCCTCTCTGAACCGTGTGAGACGTTTTGCATCACAAACTCCGTCAACATCAATAAATGCATCTGATTTTACAGACAGTGGGACTCCACTGATCTCTCCCTTTATCCTCCTTCCAGAACCTCTCAGTCGCATTGTGGTCACTGGGCATTTACGAAATGACTCAATTCTCAGAACTTTATTCACCTGACCACCGTCCATGCATTGTATGATCACCAATCCCGTTCTGCTGATCCTTACCGACTTCACTTTTCCTACCTTCTCCTCAACAAACTTTCCCACCACCTGTGGCTCACTAAAGATGCCATCAATTTGACTCACTGCTCTCATCCCGACATCAAAACACCCGTCTTGCCCATGGTCACTCTCTGAATTAGTCAGACTCCTTTTCCTTTTATTGTCAGCTCCACGCATATCTTCATCTGTTGTCATCTCTTGTGTTTGCACCTCGCCTATTTCCTCTTCATCTTCTGAGCGATCCGACCACGGATCAGTCGATATCTTCCTCCTCTCAGCACGCCGACGCTGACTATCCATGTCCCTCTGAGTCCGACTGGTCATGTCTCCACTAGCTCCTACAACCTCCATGGTCAAGCCGACTCTACACTGAGGATTACCCATAGTGCCTTGCTAATATGAAGCCTGGTGCAGGCATGTAGAACAGCAGGTGGCATAGTTTCCCCATTTAGCTGGATTTTAACTACAACCTATTTAACTATGTTACACACATATTATATATATATATATATATATATATATATATATATATATATATAGTGGTGTCTCGCTGGTTAAACACCGCCCAACAAGCAAGTGCCCCTCTGGAGAGAGAGAGAAGCAGAGAGCTACGTCAGAGCCTGGGGAAGGTACTAGACGGGAGATGCATGTCATTATTGTGAAATCATCATGCTGATATGGAATTCTCTCTGTATTTTACTCACAGGCAAAACACATAACACTCATATATATATATATATATATATATATATATATATATATATTGTGGTGACTGATACCAAATCAACGACCAAGGAGTCAGTGCTCAGGCTTGAAAACCAGAGGTTTCTTTATTTAAACAGAATTTTTATCTTACTTTATTCTGTTCTCACTCTGGTGGGGGTTTCTATGGCGGAGCGTTCCAACTGTCTCTCCTCTACAGTGGAGCGTTCCAAGTTCCACCTCTAGAGTGGAGCGTTCCAAGTTCCACCTCTAGAGTGGAGCGTTCCAAGTTCCACCTCTACAGTTGAGCGTTCCAAGTTCCACCTCTACAGTGGAGCGTTCCAAGTTCCACCTCTACAGTGGAGCGTTCCAAGTTCCACCTCTAGAGTGGAGCTCCACCTCTAGAGTGGAGCGTTCCAAGTTCCACCTCTAGAGTGGAGCGTTCCAAGTTCCACCTCTAGAGTGGAGCGTTCCAAGTTCCACCTCTAGAGTGGAGCGTTCCAAGTTCCACCTCTAGAGTGGAGCGTTCCAAGTTCCACGGCTAGAGTGGAGCGTTCCAAGTTCCACCTCTAGAGTGGAGCGTTCCAAGTTCCACCTCTAGAGTGGAGAGTTCCAAGTTCCACCTCTAGAGTGGAGCGTTCCAAGTTCCACCTCTAGAGTGGAGCGTTCCAAGTGGAGCGTTCCAAGTTCCACATTCAATGTTACACATGCCTCAGAGCCCAGCGTTCCATTTCAATTGTCATGCAGAGCCTAGGAATGAGAAACACAAGGTTACTTCAGAGGTCGATATAAGTGATATTTCTGAGAGGAGGATGTGTGTGTTGCGCTTGTCTTACCCGGAGCCTCACGCTGAACCTGCCTTGGGGGGGAGAGCCACAAAGAGAGTGAGATAACAGAGTGCTGGCTTTATAGGTGGGGCGCGGTCACGCAGCTGTCAGTCCATCCGCGCTGATTTAGCAGGTGATTGGGCAGGTGTTCCCAGATGACGCCGTGGGATTCCCTCTTCGCCCCGCCTCTCTGTCTCTCTCTCTCCCCAAGGGGTTCCCCCCATGGTGCCCCATGGTGCGCGGTCCCGGACCGAGACGCCTATATATATATATATATATATATATATATATATATACGTGTGTGTGTGTGTGTGTGTGTGTGTGTGTGTGTGTGTGTGTATATTTCCTATTTGTTTTGTTCAGAGGGAGTTTAGGATTGTATTAACTTGTTCACTTCAAGGCAACATTGTTCTTTGTTTCGTTTTCTGCAGGTGCTGAACTGTGCAGATAAGTACATATATTCGTACCCCCCAGCTATGGGAGGTTATCTGCTAGGTACGTATAGGTATATACTCCGTATATGAAGCGGTTGAGCCCCAAACCAGCTTTTAACATTGGTCCGGTTGCGTCACCACCAGCTATGGGATCTTTACAATTCCTCCCCATTTACCTCGGTTCAAGCAGGATTTTCAATCCAAGCTGTCCTTGGTGATCATCCATCCAAAGTTCCGATGTCATTTGTGACTTTGTACCGCATCGCTCCAGACATGTAAACGTTTCTGTCGAAAGGTAAAGAGCGTGAGCTAATGCTAATGATACGACCCTCACAATAACAGTCTGTAGGCTGCTACCGCATGGGGGTGAGAGTGAGTCTCTTAATTGAACGCAAGCGCTGGCACAGCTCAACTATACGCTGCTGCCACCTAGCGGCACAGAAATAATTAAGTTAATATTAACAATCCCGGGTTGGAGCCATAGAGGCGACACAAATCCTACAAATGGTCTCCTAAGTGGGCGTGGTTTGCTTCTCCTCCGACAGATTTTTGAGGGGCGCCAGTCCCTCCTATCCCCAGCTTTGCGTGTTTGTGTGTGCTACATTTGAGATGATTTGATTGGCTGAGCATGTGTGTTGTGTGTACCACGGTTTGTGTGATTTGATGATGATTTATGACGATAAGAGCGCCCACCACTTCACACGACTGTGATTGTTTTATTATTACTGCCTACCGCCGTGACATATAGTCAATCAAACTTGTCTTTATACAGAAAATAACGCTTGTTGTGAATGACCCGATTGTGAATGTGAACGTCATTGAACTTGTCATTGGGCACAGGAGAAACTAGAACTGCACTCTGTCTAGTGCGCAAGCAGAGTGTTAGCACTCGTGTTAGCACTAGAGCACTAGTGTTGAAAAATGATGATGGTAATTACTTATAAGCTTGTTTGACGTCACACTGGAACACGTCATCGTTACGTCACCGTCAACTATACCCTGGCACTGGTACATATATTTAACACGTCATTATGCTCATGTGTCCATATATGTGTACATGTATATATGTATGTATATTTACTTTTCTGAGTGGTTGGTGGTATAATGTAATCGGCTGGGTCAATTGACACTGAAACGTATCATCATCGTCAACCAATTATACCCTGGCATTGGTACATAATCTAAATCACGATTCACGGAAAACATACCTGCACAGTCAGCTTCCATATGTCCGTATGACATCATATCACGTGCATTCTTTTTTTTTTAAAGATATTTTTTTGCGGCTTACGCCTTTTATTGGTTTTTGAAGGGACAGACAGTAGGCTGACAGGAAACGGGAGAGAGATGGGGGAAGACATGCAGTAAAGGCCGTGTCGGGCTCGGGAGTCGAACCCGCGGCACACTGCGACTGGATTACCAGTCGGGTGCCCAGACGGTTACGCCACCGCCTGGGCCTATCACGTGCATTCTAAGGGACATTTGTACATATCTTCATCACGTCATGGGACATATGCTTCGTAGCATGATAAAAACACACCTGCGCGGTCAGCTTGGGGCCAGCATATGACGTCATAACGTGTGCTGGCCCCAAACATCGCACCTGGCCGAAAACATGACTTGCACGCTCTGCTTGCGCAAGTAATAACAGGTGGCAAAATGTCACGATTCCCAAATCAGTGCCATCAACCAAGACAGTTATGGAAAATTATAATATTGAGCATTGGGAACACGAGATGAGATGAGATGAGATTAAATGTATTGTCAATGTACAACAAGTTCAATGACGTTCACATTCGGGTCATTCACACAACACACATTTTAGTTTCAATATTGATTCTACTTATATTCACATAGAATCTGAGTTTATCAGCTTTTAGAACATCTTATGGGGACAGAGCCCCCTGTGTGTTGTCAGTCTGACTACAGATGAACTCTTCCAACATCTGCCCTCTGGTAGAAGATATCGATCCATCCGATCCAGAAGCAACAGAGCTGTCTGACCAACAGCCTTTACCCACAGGCTGTCATGGCTGCTGAATGAACAACCTGCCCCCCGCCGCCCCCATCCCCGAGCCTCGATCCTCTATAGTATTAAAAGGGTATACTGAAAAATGGACTTGGTCTTTGCACTGAACTTTGGACTTTGCACTATTACATTGCGCCCAGCACTATTTCACTTTGGGTTATTGTAAACAGTATGGTATGGTCTAGATACTTCCTTAATGTTAACGAAGTCCACACCCACAACACCAGAGGGAGTGCAACGAACCATGTACAACCCAGATTCTGCACAAACAAGGGACTAAATTCTTTTCGCTCCTATGCCACCAAAATGTGGAACGCCCTACCAACAGTCATTAAGACATGCGAATCCCTTGACTCCTTCAAAACCGCTCTCAAAGGGCACCTACGGATGGCTGAATCCCCCCCACCGCCCCCCCCTTTTTCCCCTCACTGTATATGTTTCTTTTCCCTTTTTACCTCCATTATGATGAATTCCTGTACTGTTCTTTGTCTATATAGAAGTGTCTATTTGTACGTCTCTAAATGTTTTGATGATTTGAACATGGTGGACCCTATTGGAAAACAAGTGTAATGCTTAATTGGGTCGTCCACTCACAGTTAACAGCCTTTGTATTGAGTTTGTGCTTGAAATGTACTGTAATTCTGCAAACTGTTAATAAATTCTTCAATCAATCAATCAATCAATATGGTTATTTATTTGTATGCCAGTGGTGAAGCTCTAAACTGAATTTTGTTGTTTCGTGCAAGCAATGGCAATACATATCTCTTCAGATATCTTCCCAAATCTTGTTAGAGTGTGTTGCTGGGATTTAGAAAGGTTCATAACAAAGGTGAGTTGAGTTGATTTTCTCATGATTCGTCTCGCTAAAAAAAAAGAAAAATAATATGAGTATTTGGAAATATTGTGTGCCTTGTGATGATTGATGACCCTGGAGCTAAGGAATGGTTCAGAAATGGTTCACATTCATTCTCCCATTGTAAATTAATAGACTCCAACCTGCTTCCGGTCTCTTAACTCATTCTGAACTCCTTTGGTGTTTTAAGCATTATGTTATAATTTAGCTATTGAAAAATAGCAGATCTACAAACTCATAGCGCGGCATTCGGTGCCGCGTTATGAGCTTGTAATAATAATAATAATAATAATATAATAATAATAAAACTTGTATAGCACCTTTCATGACATAAAATGCAGCTCAAAGTGCTTTACAGAGGAGAAAGAAAGAAAAGAAAAGCAAGGCATAAAACATTAGGATTATAGCAGTAATGCAATAGAGTGAGGACATGAATAACAAAATAACAAAAGATCAATTAAAAGCAATAGGTGTAAGCTACAAGAGTGTAATAGTGGGTCTTGAGCTGTGCTTTAAAAATGTCTACAGAGGCTGCCTGTCGAAAGTACAGTGGGAGTTTGTTCCATGCACGCTGTCGGCCCGTAGAAGCAAAAAGCTGCTTCTCCGTATTTTTTTTTAGGCACAGCGAGCTGGCCAGCAGTGGAAGACCTGAGGGGGCGGTTTTAGTTAAAACTCTGGCTGCCGCATTCTGAACAAGTTGTAATCTGTCAGTTGTTTTCTTTCTTAGGCAGTCCAGAAAATGTGGCGCAAATCTTTGAATATAGGCCTATATTCTTTCAGAGCGAACGTTTTTAACTCAAATCTTTGCTCCTGGGGGGTCCCTCCCTGGAACAACATATTTTCAGATGGGGGTCCGCAGCCAAATACAGATAATGCTGGGGGTCCTTGATGTGAAAAAGGTTGAGCACCACTGACATAGAAACATAGGTTTTTCTGAAAACTGTTTTAGGATTTAGAAGACATTTTGTTTTAGAATCCGCCTCAGTCCTAAATGCTATTTCCATCTTGGATACAACCTAAGTTGAGCATTGTGGTGAAATGTAATTGGTTGCTTAAACCACCTCACCCCTTTTGCAACCAGAACATATTTTAATGATGTTTAGGACACAAGAAACACTTTCCTGGGGTTTTTTTTGTGTGTGTAATACGTGTTTTTAGATATTTTAGTCATGACGCCATGTTCATGACCAAAATGTGTCGTGGAAATGTGGCCTCACTTCCTTCCTGGAGCTCTCCACAAGGAGGGGCAAGTGCAGCAAGGCATTATGGTGATTGTAGGAATTCAGCAATCCATGCAGGCAAACCCCAGTCAAACACACAGGCTACATTATTTTTCTGGACATAATAGGGTGCACATTTCGAATTGTGTTGAGAAGTGAGTGAGAGTTTGGATGGACCGTTGGTTTGACAGCTGTCAGTGGTGTTTGGATGAGGACGTGGAGTTGGAGCGGAGTGGCATCTGGATAGTTTGGCGGGTTTTGTGAAAGAAACAAAGGCACAAAGAAGGGACTAAATTAATTTCGCTCCGATGCCACCAAAATGTGGAACGCCCTACCAACAGTCATCAAGACATGTGAATCCCTTGGTTCCTTCGAAACCGCTCTCAAAGGGCACCTACGGATGGCTGCAATCCGAAACTGGCCTCCGTAAAAAAAAGGCTGAACACCCCACCAACCCCCTTTTCCCCTCAATGTATATTTTTCTTTTCCCTTTTTACCTCCCTTTATGATGCTTTCCTGTTTTTTGTATATAAAAGTGTTTATTTGTACGTCTCTAAATGTTCTGACGAATTGAAAATGGTGGACCCTATATTGTAAACAAGTGTAATGCTTTATGGTGTTGTAAACAGTTAACAGTTTCTGTATTGAGTTGTGCTTGAAATGTAGGCATACTGTTAATACATAAATCAATCAATCAATCAATCAATCAATCAATCAATGTATTTGTCGTATTGCACTGGTGTGAGAGTTAGATGAAACATAAGAGATGTGAGGCCTGGTGAAGGATCCGCAGACACCAGGGGGTCTGTGAAGTACAGGCTGGATGCACAGCTTTAACACATTGACTGCAGGGTTTAATCAATCGTAATCCCCATTTGACTGCCGTGGTCTTTCACTAACCTTTGAAGAACCACCCGGCCGCCGTCATCGTTCCATTTCATGAACATCCGAACTATATAAAATAATAGTCCCATCGTTTGTGTTTGAGTCGAAAAATCCACCACCGTGGCGATCTGAAACAACAACAGAGAACAGAGTAAGATGGATGCGGCCATTATGCATCAACATAGTGTTGATTTCGTCGACTAAAACTAAGACGAAAAATGTTCGTCGACTACCTTTTTCCACTGACGAAAACTAAATGAGGCGTCATGAGCTTGTAGATCGGCTATTTTCAGCAAGCGTAAAATCTGTCATTACTGATGGCATCAAGGCCTGCCAAAACCCATTTTAGTCGACTAAATCAACTGTAGATTTAGTCACACTAAAACATTCCAGGTGACTAAAATGTGACTAAAACTAAATGAATAAAACATATAAAACAAAAGTCGGGAATAGCGTGATCCACAGGAAAAGATGTCTTTATCAATTAAGTGGGGAATGTCGTGTTCCGCAGGGTCATGTGTTAAATGTTGTGTCTCTGTAAATTAATATCCCACTCCTGCACATGGCTACACGCACGCATGGCGATGCATTGTGAGCTTAATGTGCAGATTGGCAATTGTTTGTGTTTATTTTCTTTTAAGTGAACGTGAAAGTGGTTAAGTCTGCCTGTGGATATTATGAATAGTTAGTGATCAGGAGGTGCACGCACATCCCATGTAATTCAACGGGTGCTCGAACAAAATAATAAACTGTAGAAAAAGGAAGACGCCTGCACACCGTTTTAAAAGCTCCCCAGAAAACCTTATTACCAGAGCGGGAAAAAAACACAAACAAGGTTTCGGCCTCTGTGGCCTTCGTCAGATATACTGAATAGCAGCGCATCAGACATGTTCATGAACCCAGAAATGGTGATTAGTATAAACTTGTATGATTCAAATGTCATCTATATAGGCTTAGAAGATGATATTAAGCTTGGTTGCTAAAAGTTGCACGTTGATCAATTTTAGTAATTAGCATAATATGTAACCATACCATTAACATCCTGTATAAGGCAAAAACAAACATTTCATCATGCTTTAAGTAGCATGTGACATGTCAAACTAGGGGGTTTTCATGATGCCGAATCCATTCCGAGCATTATTTTTGCAAAAAAGCACTCCTTGGCCTAAAAATGACCATAGCCGTCTTGACAAATGTGATGAGGTCAGCGCATTTGGGCAAGCGGCTATGGTGCATACTCAAATTGCTCAATGTGCAACTTCTAGCAGCCAAGCTTAATCTCATTTTCTAAGCCTATAGATGACATTTGAATCATAAAAGTTTATACTAACCAACATTTCTGGGTCTAACATGGGACTTATGGGGGCTTCCAGTTGACTTAACACTTTGATTGCTACAAGATCTCGACAGGCCTATTTGGATGTTGCTACCGTTTAACATTGCACAAAGGCCTTGTTCGGGGGCCCACAGCAAAATGTTCTCTTATAGCGAGAATCACACGCATACATCAAAAGAAAGCTGAACTTGTCCACTTCAATTTAAAAAATACATTTTTTGATTTTACCATGTTCCATTCTGGAGATATTGACCTTTTTGCAACACCTGCATTTGCCTGGAAGTGGTTATCTTGAACAGCGAGCAGAGTTATGGATGGTTTAAAGTCAGAGACATTGACAGGCAGATATAAAATTGAACCCAATAAATATCCTATACATCCTATACACCGAATGAAAGCCCTGAATGTGTACTTTTACGAGGAAAAGAGTAAACATTGATCCCATGTACAGTTAGACAGTAATTGGTTATTGAATGCAGCTTGTGCCCACCAGATAACTTCAGAGAAGACATGGACGTGAACTCCTCAATATTCACAAAATAAGGCCTATAGCGACATATAAATACTATATACCGTATGAAACAGAAGACTCTCTGCTTTCATAAGAAAAAAACTTCTACTGTAGTAATAATAAAAATCACACCCCTGTGAAGTGAGCGGTGCAACTGTTCTCTACAGTTGCACCGCGCAACTGTAGAGAACAGTTGCACCGCTCACTTCACAGGGGTGTGATTTTTATTATTACAGTAGAAGTTTACAGACCAAACTGTAAATAAAAGGTTTACATGACTTTCTGCCTCAGTCCGTATATAGCGAGCTGTAGTGAATAAGTACAGAACAGTTGCAACGCTCACTTCACAGGGGTGTGATTTTTATTATTACAGTAGAAGTTTACAGACCAAACTGTAAATAAAAGGTTTACATGACTTTCTGCCTCAGTCCGTATATAGCGAGCTGTATTGAATAAGCAGAGAACAGAATATGGGACAGAGTTGCACCACTCACTTCACATGGGTGTGATTTTTATTATTACTACAGTAGAAGTTTTTTTCTTATGAAAGCAGAGAGTCTTCTGTTTCATACGGTATATAGTATTTATATGTCGCTATAGGCCTTATTTTGTGAATATTGAGTTCGGGTCCATGTCTTCTCTGCAGTTATATCTGGTGGGCGCAATGTGCATCCACCCAGTAACCAATTTATGACAGACTGTACATGGGATCAATGTTTACTCTTTTCCTCGTAAAAGTACACATTCAGGGCTTTCATTCTGTGTATAGGATGTATAGCATATTTATTGTGTTTATTGTTATATCTGCCTGTCAATGTCTGACTATAAACCTTCATAACTCTGCATCCTTTAGATGATGATGATGATTCACTGCTTTCATTGTTTTGATCGCAGTAACATTGGGGGGGGGGGGGGGGTCATGGGCACATTGGGCAGCAAAAGTCTTGATCGTACGGCTATAAAAAGTCCCATTCCACCGTTCGGTTCAGAACTATAGTATAACGGTGAGACGCGTTGTCATCATGAGCTGATTTTGTTTTTCAAGCTAGTATAGGGAACATGCCTGGGCATGCACGGTTTAGGACGCGGAAAAGTTCGTTATACATTACACCCGGGTCGATTACGTCCCCGACGCGTTCATTGCGGTCTTATCACTACAATTATAATGAATAAAAAAGCGTTACAATCACACGTCTGAGCGATCTCCGATTATGACGGCTCTGCATGGCGATACGTGATCCACCAACGGTAGACTGTCTGTTGTCATGGCGGCCCCTCTCGATACTGTAGTTCGTTTGTTAGTTCGTAGTATTGTAGGCTCGGGGATCGTTTGGTCGCTAAAGTATGAAGAAGTAAACATGCATCTGTCCATGTGTGTTGCAGCAATGCCGATCTGGTGCAGAATATGCAGATCATGTGTTAGGCAGCGTAACAGCGTTCCGTTCATGTTTTTTTCCGAGACATGAGCCCCCATCTCGCAAGGCCCTCCTCCTGCAGGAGAAACAGGAGGGGAGGGGGGAATCGAGTATAAAAGCCAATAGGTGGAGGAAAGCCTGGTGAGGCGAGGTTAGGTGAAATTTGATTATTTTCACACACAGACTAGATCGGCATGGGCGCATCCATTACACTGGCTTCTACACGTAAAGCGGCCCGCCCTCCTGTTTTCAGGAGGGGAGGGTTTTTTTTTTTTTTTTTTTTTTTTTCTGATCACGTGAGCGGGACTAAGCAGCAATGATAGGGCGATGGTTCTTCATTGTCCGGGTGGGTAAAAAGATGAATGAAAGTATGCTATAAAAAAGTGATTGAAACGTATTGATACGTGATTCGCACCCGACGTTTGATTAATTGATAACGTATTGATACGCGATTCGCGTCGGCTGTGTTAAAAGGTCAAACAATTTGCAAAAACAATCAACGATAAGTGAACACACCCGGGGACACAACCCCAATTTGGGATTAAACACCAGGGGAAGAAATCATCACATAATAAATATATATATATAAATATCAAGAACTCATAAGACCTGATCAAAGTGTATAGAAACAGCTCCCTGAGCTATACAGAGTTGTCTGTCAGTTATGTAATAACGTATAGTAAAACATCAATTAAAAGAGACAAGACCAATACCAGCTTAAAAACATTTACAGGAATGGTTTGATATTGAAGTCCTCGTTAAGCCCGTATGGGGCCAAAGTGTTTCAAATTGTACTGTAAATGTGGAACATTTCTCTTTGTAACCGGAGCGACTTACAGTAAGCAGGGTAAAGACAGACAGTGCATTACATGCAGAGAGACAGTGAGTGTAGTGCCTCCGTAAAAAAATAGGATCACGCCATCACGAGCAAACCAAGAACTTAAGGTCCCTGCACACAGAGCGCGTTTTTCGGATTGTTAGCTGCGTTTCTCCGTCGGTTTTCCGAAAAACGTGTCCAGTGTGCAACCACCTTTAGCATCAGCCTAAAAGCAGGGTTTCTCAAACTCTCACACTGCCTCAGAATACTCTAGATAAGAGCTTCACAACCAACGATACGCGGAGCAGTGCCGGTCCGTGCGACATATACCAAATATGGGCCTATATGGCCATATGGTATGGCCTATGACCATATATGGGCCTATACCGATGACATTAAGTCCATGTAAGGACTTATACGGGACACAGACAGGTGCAATGGGTAGGAGAAACGGTATAGAGCGCCGAAGTCCTGATGTCACTTCCTCATCCCCTGGTTCATGGAAGTAATTTCTCTATGGAGAATAACATGGGGTCATCTTAAAATCGTCTCATATAAGAATTGTGGTCCAATAATAAACAAACTGTCTTGGCGATATTGTCGGGGAGGTGTCTCTGTATCGTTTATGACAGTCAGTAACTCATATAGTATACTAATTCGGCCGCACTAACATTAGCGTTTTCTCAGTCAGTTGATTCTTCATATCCATCTGAGTGAACATCCATGTCTGTTTATAGCAGGTTGCCATGGTTACCCACTACTTATGCGGAGGTCATTGTCGAGCCGTGCGGAACTCCATATTTGGGCAGGACTGACGTCATACTGAGGTAGCAGTTCAGACAGATTGACTTGATAAAAGCTTAAATACGACTTCATAGTTAATCAACGTCCCTGCGTTGTAGAGACAGATATACTGGATGTGGTGGACACCACAGAACGACTGCTGATACAAACGATATAGTTCAAAGTGCACTTCACGATATTTCCAGTGTTTCACACTTTGACTTTTATTCTCAGCTGTGTAGAAATGGCGTCCGCCAGCATTCCCGTCTCCGAAGAGCAGTTCCTGTGTTCCATCTGTATGGATGTGTTCACTGATCCAATCAGCACTCTGTGTGGACACAACTACTGCAAAGCCTGTATCACTCGTTACTGGGACACTAGTGATGTGTGCAAGTGTCCACTGTGTGCAAAAATCTTTGATAAGAGGCCAGACGTATATGTCAATACTTTTATTTCTGAGATGGTTCAACAGTTCAGGAGTCACAAGTTGAAGCAAAGACTGTGGCTGAAATCCAGCAGATGATCCAGGAGAGACAAGTGAAGATTCAGGAGTTCAGTCGCACAGTAGAGCTCAGCAGGAAAAATGCTGATGCAGTGATAGCAGGCAGTGTGCAGGTCTTCACTGCTATGATCAGCTGTATTGAGAGAAGCCAGGCTGAGCTCATTGGTGTAATCGAAGAGAAGCAGAAAACAACAGAGAAACAGGCTGAAGGCTTCATCGAAGATCTGCAACAGGAAGTCACCCAGTTAGAGAAGAGAATCTCTGAGCTGAAGCAGCTCTCACACACTGAAGACCACCTCCATCTCCTCCAGAACTTCATATCCAACAACACCTCTCCACCCACCAAGGACTGGACAAAGGTCAATGTCCATCAGTCTTCATATGTGTGGACAGCGAGGACAGCTGTGGCTCGAGAAGACACTCATTTGTCTGAAATTTCTTTATTAGGAACAATCCCTTGAGATGAACCATCTCGTTTTCAAGGGGGTCCGCGATTCACAAAGTACACTTCATACATAAAGACACTTTTTACAGACAATTCAACCAGACAAAACAAGACAAGACAAAACAATACAATTCATAAATAAACAAACAGGAAAAACAAAACAAAAACAAAACAACATTTCACATAACATGGACATAACGTAGACATAACACATGGATCATTGCATCATGGATCTATTACAGTGATGATTAGTGAAAACATGAACAGGTAGTCTCAAGATGAGAGGACAGCATAGTTTTAAACAAATGAAAAGATGTTATTGAATGTATATGGACAGGTAGATTGTTCCAGTCACAAGGAGCTTTGAACATGAATGATTTTTTGCCAACTGATGTGGGTATGTTAAAGTAAATCTGTGAGCAATGTCTAAGTTGATGTGTAGAAGTGTATGGTATCATAAGCTGTTTTAAATACTGTGGATAATTGAAATTAATGCATTTAAAGATGAACTGCAGCCAGTGCTGGTGTCTTCTTGAGGTGGGAGATGGTAAGTTGAGGTTTTCGTACAAGGTACAGTGGTGGGTCAAATATGGGCAGTCAAGGACAAATCTGCATAAACGGTTATATACTGAGTTCAGGGGAAGAATTGGTAGTATGAGTTGTTGAACTAGTTTTTTTCTTACTGTAAAAGAAAAACAGTTTCTATTACGATATAGAACACCAGTACTAAAGTTGATTTTCCGGACTATGTTATCTATATGACATTTAAATGATAGATTTGAATCGAGCAAGATATTTGCATTGTTCAACTCTGTCCAGTTGTGTACCATCAAGACAAGATATATTGAATGAATGATTGTTAGTTTGTGCTTTAATGTTTTGATTAGTCCCGAAGAGCATATTGTTTGTTTTGGTTTTGTTGATAAGTAATTTATTAGATATAAGCCATGATTCAAGATAATTAAAATGTAGTTGCAATGTCGACTGAGTTTGTGAAAGGTTAGTTTGTGAAGTGTATATGACAGTATCATCAGCGTAGAGTTGAACGTAGTATTATATAGTAAATGAGTAAAATAGTAAATGGTGCATTTATATAGCGCCTTTATCCAAGGCGCTTTACATAGATTGTGCATTACATTCACCCATTCACACACACTCATACACTGATGGCAGCGGAAACCGTGCAAGGTACCAACCAGCACATCAGGAGCAATTAGGGGTTCAGTGTCTTGCTCAAGGACACTTCGACAGTAACTCTGGGGGAGCCCGGGTTCGAACTGGCGACCTTGCGGTTACCATCCGGAAACTCTACCCCTGAGCCACCGCCGCCCACTCAGTCAAGAGATGAAGAAGCAGGTGGGTGATGTTGAGCTGAAAATCCTCCAGACATATGAGGTGGATGTAACTCTGGATGCTGATACAGCAAACCCCTGGCTCATCCTGTCTGACGATAGAAAACAAGTGTGCTGTGGAATATATAAGAATCTCCCTGAAAACATGAAGTTCAGGTTGGAGGGAAGACTGACTGGGCAATAAGCCTATCTCACAGAATTTCCCCGCCCCCCTAAATACGCCCCCTTTCGGGGTTAGTGGTGATAGCGTGACGTCACTCCATAGACGCTACATGTTAACAGAGGTAATTTAAGAAGTCTACAACTTTTGTTTTCTCAAGGTAAGGTTTGTTCTATCTGTTCGACCTGATTTACCATCTTGTTTGCTTCATAATAATATTGGTCTGTCACATTTTTACATTAGAAAATGTACTTAGATTCTCCAGAGAAAAAAACGTGTAAATGCTCATGTTAAAGACACCACTATTTACCGGAAGTGGGCGTGGAAAGCGGGCTGTGAGATAGGCCTATAGGAGTGGCCAGAGAGTCCATCAACAGAAAGGGACAAATCACCCTGAGTCCCAACAATGGTTACTGGACCATAAAGATGATGAATGGAAATGAGTAAGAGAGGAGCTCCAGAAAGTGGGAGTTATGAGGAGGGTCTGGTCTCCTTTCATGATGTGGAGACCGAGACCAGAGTAAATCTCTACTCGTTCACTGACTACACCTTCACTGAGAGACTCTATCCATACTTCAGTCCTGAGCCGAATAATGGTGGTAGAAACCATTATTCAGCTCCTCTGATTATCTCTCCTGTCAACATGGCCGCTGATCTCGGTTGAGATGGAGGGAACATGTCCCCTCCAACTTAAAAACAAAAATCAAGTGTGAAGTGATATGAGGGGCGCTCTCATCATCATACAAAAAAAGAAGAAAAACATCAAGTTGTCACCTCCGGTAAAATATTTCTAAAAACAGCACGCATATATTTAATATAAGCTGACTCTGCATGTGAAAAAATAATAATAATAAAGTGTATTGTAAAACAATCTGATGAGTGTCAATGTGGGGGTCCTTGACATAAAAACGTTTGGGAACCACTGGCATAATGTTCCATCCTTACCTCGCGATGCTAAAGTGTCTCTAGAAATGTTAATATTCCAAACGAGAGGCTTGTTGAAGTCAGAAATGAAGACAGAATATGCCCTTTTGGCCAAAACCACAGAGAGTTCCCTAGATTAGGAGATTTGAGCCATTCTTTCTGAGCCGTAAACCAAGGACTATTAAAAGAAGACAGTAAGCGAAGACCTGGAAGGAAAGAAACATGCGCAATTGAGACCAAGGAAGCTGAACGCGGGCGTGTTGGCTGCATATAGCCCATTGCGCATGTTTCTTTCCTTCCAGGGAGCAACATGGAGTCCACTGTACGGTCTTCGCTTGCTAACCTCTTTTAATAGTCCTTGGAAGGAAGTGAACGGCAGCGCGCATGTGCAAAACAGCAAGGAGTATCAAATCAAATCAAATCAAACTTTATTTATAATAGCACATTTCCAACAGCCAAAGGCCGACCAAAGTGCTGAACAAGGACAAAATACAACATGACATCGAAGGCAAGAAAATAAAAACAATAACATACATTGACAAAGAGCAACAATAAAAAGAGACAAGGGAACTCAAGTGCAATTAAAAGCAAGGGAGAACAGATGGGTTTTGAGTAGGGATTTTAAATGGTGCGGTGCAGAAGGAGAGGCCAACTCCCCCAAAAAAAGAAATAAAATAAAATCTGATTGATTTTGTTTGATATCAATAAAAAGGCGATATGACGTGCCTACAAGGGATCCGACGGTTGGATTATTAATAACGTTTGTACACGTCCTAAGGGTTAATAAACACAATCACGTAATAAAACATGGTCATCAAGAGTGAATTATAATAAAAAATAACAAATAATTCAGGAAAAGGCAGATGTGAGGAAGTGTGCAGGGCAGGATGTGAGGAAGTGTGCAGGCAGGAATCCAGGATGTGAGGAAGTGTGGAGGGCAGGATGTGAGGAAGTGTGCAGGACATGATGTGAGGAAGTGTGCAGGCAGGATGTGAGGAAGTGTGCAGGGCAAGGACTGTCTAAAGAGGACGCGAAGACTGTAGGGCGACGCCATGTTGCTCCATGGAAGGAAAGAAACATGCGCAGTTGAGACCAGGAAGTTGTACATGCCCAAATTTGTGCAGTCTTCGCGTCTCGTCCTCTTTAGACAGTCCTTGGTGCAGGGCAGGATGTAAGGAAGTGTGCAGGGAAGGATGTGAGGAAGTGTGCAGGGCAGGAGGGGAACCTGATCTCATACCGTCTATTAGCCGATCTTTGGCCTCCAAGCTGGGAAAGCGGAAATGAAAATGCCCAAATATACGGAAATAACCCTGGCAAGGCTTACCTACACTCTGCTGCCACCAAGTGGCACAGAAAGCTACTACACAGGTTTGGGTTAACACCCCTGACAGTTTTTTTAAATTGCTCGATTCAAGTATTTAGTTATTTGAGATTAATTTGAGCTGCCCCCACCCCCTTCCTAATCCTATACAAACCTTTTTGAACTGCATCATCGACCATCCGATGGAACAGATCTGTGCACGTGTTCCCGGGGTTAAACTATAGGCTGTTACCCCCCCTCACAGATCTGAAATATGCAGATGACACCACACTATTCTGCTCCACTTCTGATCAGTTAAAGACCTAGTGAAATGAAAAAATGCGTTTTTCACACTTTTAGACCATAACCGTGGTCATCATATGGGCATACTTAACAATGGGTGCCAAAAAATGGGAACATTTTGTGTATTTCTGAGGGGCGCTCCTATATACAGGTTTAATGTTTGTTTTTAGTTCAATGTTTGTTTTAAAAACGCCATTGACAATGAAGGGAAAATGTACGTCATCTTGTCCCTAACGCAAACATTAAATGCCATTAACAATAAAGAGAATGTAATGTTTGCACACACACACACACACACTTGACAGCTAAGTGGCTCGTCCTCAGATCAACAGGGTAGCTCTTTCATCTTACTTTAACCCATTGATACCTGAGGCTGAATCTGGGAACGCCTTCTAGGGCCTGACCTAAGGTTTCTGAAAACCTTCAAATTTTGATTCATTATTTTTTTAAATAGTTATGTTTTTTCAAAAATAGCAGACCTACAAGTTCATAGCGCGCCACTCGGTGGCGCGCTATGAGCTTGTAGATCTGCTATTTTTCAATAGCTAAATTATAACAATAGCTGATGAGACACAGAGAGAGCGCCGGCATCAAGGGTAGAACAACGTATAGGTTGCACCAGGCATCAATGGGTTAAAACTCTGTTTGCTCACGGGTGTGCAGGTTTCTATGGGAAAAGCTCCAATTTCCGAGGCCCGCGCTTATTCACGTGCATTTGTTGTATTGAGCCGGAGCCGCTATAGGCCGAACCTGCCTCGAGGAGAGTCTCAGAGAGACTATGAGGGAACAGAGTGTGGCTTTTGTAGGTGGGGCGCGGTTGCGCAGCTGTCGGCCCATTGACCTTGATCGAGCAGGTAATGAGGTAGGGACCGCCCCTCACAGATGACGTCGAGTGGTGTCCTCTTCGCTCTGCCCTGTTTGCTCTCTCCCCCCCGAGGGGGTTCCCCCGTGGCGTGCGGTCCCGTACCAAGACGCCACTATGTGTATATATATATATACACACACACACACACACACACACACACACACACACACACACACACACACACACACACACACACACACACTGAATTAATTCATATGTAGAATATAAATGGGAGAATAAAATGAGCTACCAGGATATACACTACATCATTTACAGTATACGTTCATGCATCAGAGGCGCCATATACAGTAAGTATACGCTGTACACAGCAGTAAATATTACGTGGTTTAAAAAAAAACGGTACTGAGCAAGATACAATCCAAAGAACATACTGTAATAGTTTGTGCAACAGATGTGGGAAGGGATTTGTCCAGAAAAAAAAAACACTGTACAAAGAAAGAGCCAGTGTTCTCGGATGTGTTCTCGCTTTGTTGGTTTTTGTTAGCAGTCTTTTAGAGCCATAGCTCTGAATAAGCTGTTAAAACTTTCAATGGACCTTTCTGGGTAGAAGTGCTTTGCAGTATAGTACAGTCCAAGCTACTGGAGATAAGAAAGCATTATAAGGGGTGTAACGATATAGTAACTGTACCAAAATATCAATTTTAATGACAGAAATCAAAGTTTATCGATAATGTAAACAGCAAATATCGTATCGTATCGTTTGACTTTGTATCTTATCATTTTGCAATGGAAACAGTCGGTATTGAATCGTTTTGCAATGGAAATAATCAATTTAATTATTAATAAGTAAAAAGATGGGTTTAATTACTTTTCCATTTCCATTCCTACATTGGTCTATCGAAACATATGTGTGTATTCTCTGTGTTCATGTCAAGGCGTGGGTTTGTCCATAATGTCTTCAAATACAACGTCCATCTATTTGCCAGAGAATCACTGTGTTTACTTATTTAGATCCATAATAGAGGGTATGTGCGTGACATCATCATCAAACCAGGAAGTTATGCGGCTTTTTTGCGTATTGTGTGTCCAAAAAACTACTTTCTGGCCTTGACAGTCTACATCCAAACAGAAAAGTCAAATATGATTGCATTAAACAACGTTAAACTCACTTTGCCACTCCATTTGCCACTCGATTTTCCATTCACTTTATGCATGTGCACACCCTCTATAATGAATCTTTCCCTTAAAAAACCTGCACTATCCACAAGTTTCACACATATTTAATGTATTTGCTAAATAGTTACTGTATCGATTTCAAATCATTGAACCGTATCGCCATAATGAACCAATATCGTCCATGTACCGTATCGTATCGTCAACCATGCATCGTGATACAGTTGGAGGCCATCGATATTGTCCTTTTCTTTTTGCTGAGGTTTGCGTGATCTGCGCAAAAGGACAGTTAACCCATTTTGAGCGGGAACCCCTTTTGGTGTTTTAAACATTGTTATAATTTAGCTATTGAAAAATAGCAGATCTACAAGCTCATAGCGCGCCACCGAGTGGCGCGCTACGAGCTTGTAGGTCTGCTATTTTTGAAAAATCGTGAAAATATTTATTTCAGAAAACTTAAGGATTTAGAAGGATTTTTTTTTATTTTGAGGTCAGGCCTAAATGGGTCAAATGATAAGGGACAATATCGGTGGCACCCAACTGTACGTATCGTCGCACTGTTAAAATGTATCGTTACACCCTATTGACTATTGACACACTATTGACGTGTTTGGCAATATATCTGAATATTGCAACGTTATGTAACGTTGTCTATTAACGGCTCTGCTGATCATGTTGGCATTTGTGTGCATGTCATGTCTATGTAATGAAACCATGCGTATACACTATAGCAGTGGTTCCCAAACTTTTTCATGCCATGAAGGACTCCCCAAATTGACACTAATTAGGCTGCGGACCCCCATTTGAAAAGATATGCCTGCAGGGACCCCCATGAGAGATGATTTATTACGGCTCTAGCAGTGATTCTCAATCCGTTTAATTTCAAGGACCCCCACATGAATTAGTCTACGGACCCCCATGTAATGGCATGTCTATCTCTGTGACCCCAATTTATATTGCAAAGGCAATGTTATTTTAACTCAGAGAGTGTATAAATGGAACCAAATGTAACCGTTAGGGTCCATTTGGTTCCATTTGTACACTCCATTTAGCTGGGGATCCCCTGGAACTCCCTGAAGGGCCCATGGGGGTCCCCACACCCCACTTTGACATAGAGTGCTTGTCTACATAAAATACTATTACATATAAGTTGAGCCTTTGCATATACGCCTGTATAGGTTGTCGATGCAAGGGCAATTGTGGACCTCAGGAAGAGTAGCTTCTACTAAGGTAGTAGCTAATGGGGATCCAAATAAACCAACAAATAAACAAACAAACAAATTGCTAGGGAAAGTGTTATACGAGTCTGAAGAGGTGGGTTGTCAGACTACGGCGGAAGACTGGGAGTGAGTCAGCAGTTGTGATTGTAATGGGACGATTACAGAAGTAACCTGGTGTTTGATGAAACACGGTGTTCATGAAGAACACAAGGAGACTAAAAGGTTGAGAGAGACAGAAGGAATGCAGTAGAGGTGATGTACATGATGTACAACTGGTGATTATATATTCTGTTTCACAATACGACACAGTACTGGTAGATAATACATGGTCTCTGTCGGGTGGAAACCTCATATGTCCAAGACTGCAACTTTTCAGGATTTAAAATTCAAAACGTAACAACAAGCTCAAAATGGGTCGCTTTTGGCCTGGGCCATGGCTCAGTGGTCCAGGCACCTTGGCTTGTAATCCAGTCTGGCAGTGTGCCGCGGGTTCGACTCCCGATCCCGACGGCCTTTACTGCATGTCTTCCCCCCCATCTCTCTCCCCATTTCCTGTCAGCCTACTGTCTGTCCCTCCATAAAATATATAAAATAAAGGCGAAAGCCACAAAAAAAAAACGTTTTTCGCTTTACTTGAGGATCTGCTACTTTTGATGCTTCCGTGTGATCAAGTTGGGCGTGTAATTTACAGGGGAGATAAGTGGTTTCTGCCCGGCGACAGCAACGATAACAGATAATAGCCTATAACTCAACTGGCTGAAAAAACGCTCCAACGAGTCTTAGCCGCGAGCTGCGAGTCACGCCGTTATAGCGGGAGGTAAATCCTCCCTCCGTTCTAGCAGCGAGGATGACTAGAGGTCGAGAGAAAAGACTACAGCGGTGCTTTTCAACACTTTATATTAATGTCCGTTGTTAATTCGGCATTTGAGCCACGGACCACCATTCGATGACGTTTAGTCTCTCAGACCCAAAACTAAGGAACTATTGCTCGTTGGATAAGATTTTGTTCACAATTCCATGCTGTATTGATGTTGGTACCATTAGGAGAGATAACAGGCAAACGATCAAAATAAGAATTGTTCTACATTATCTAATTGCGCAGAAGAAATGCAGATGTCGAGAGTGTCAAATGAAACCAAATGGACCCATAAGAGTGCATTTGGTTTCATGTTACAGTCTCTCAAGAGTTAAAGATCTAATCCATGTAGTTACCAACTCTCCATCATTTAGCTGCAGGGGACCACCTGGAACCCCCTCAAGGTCAAGGACCACTGGTTGAAAACCACTGGACAACAGCAACCATACGTCACCTTTTGGAAGTTTAGTCCAAATGAACCACATCCCAAAAACTAAGTGATTCTCCCGCTCTAGGCTGCCCATAACGTGGGGGACCTTTTCCAATCTCCACACATCAGCCCAGAGGTAGATATAAATGACGTTGAAAATGGGTGGCGTTACCCTTTAACCACTTTAAACCCTATAAGTTGACCGGGATCCCTCAGGCAGAGGGGTATCTACAATAAGGCGAGGACAGGCGTCTGCCTGTCCAAATCCATTTTCTGCCTGGCCAAAATCCATACAATGAGAAAAAATCACACCCGTGTGAACTGACTCCTGAGTGGTGTAAGGTCAGATCTATTGAATGATAATACGGATAGTAGCTAGATCTATTGACTGATAATACAGATAGTAGCTAGATCTATTGAATGATAATAAAGATAGTAGCTAGATCTATTGAATGATAATACGGATAGTAGCTAGATCTATTGAATGATACTACAGATAGTACCTAGATCTATTGAATGATAATACAGATAGTAGCTAGATCTATTGAATGATAATACAGATAGTAGCTAGATATATTGAATGATAATACAGATAGTAGCTAGATCTATTGAATGATAATACAGATAGTAGCTAGATCTATTGAATGATAGTACAGCTAGTAGCTAGATCTATTGAATGATAATACAGATAGTAGCTAGATCTATTGAATGATAATACAGATAGTAGCTAGATCTATTGAATGATAATACAGATAGTAGCTAGATCTATTGAATGATCCGCTACTTTCTACAATGTTTGCCCCACAATAGTGACACTATACGGTTCACATGGTTAATGTCTGCGATTCACATTCAACTCAGTCTCACACCCCATCCGTACTGCCAGCGATGCGGGAGGGCGAACGATTTCAGCTGCCATTCGCTCGTTCCTTGCCTGTGCAGATGACGTGTAAGAACTTAGAAGCTGTCTCAAGTCAAGTCAGAGAGAAAGATGGAGAGAGGCATTACAACTAACATGAGGCCTCCTGGCTCACCTTTATAGTGACATTACAAGATGTTTTGTGTCACAAACTGTCCAATAAATGAATCTTGAAGCCTCCTCCAAACAGTAAAACACTGACTGCAACTTGTCTGTCCACAACAATGGGTAGCCTGCTACTACTAGTACTAACTAATCAATATCACGATATTGGGAGGAGGATACCATATATGTACTGTATAAATATCACTGGAGGAAGGAAGTATCACGATATACGTGATAGTGTCTGAGCAAATCGGCATAATTGTCTGTTTCACGTCATGATCAGAGTTACGACATCTCCGTTCACTTCATGGGGCTTCAGTCCAATGGCGTCTTTTACATAGACTTCTATTGGCGCAGAGTGACGAAGGACTGAACCGGAAGTTTACGGAATCGTCGGAATGCATTGGAGTCTAGTGGCTCGCGCCAGTGACAAACGAGTACATGTGGCCGGGCTGTTTTCTGCACCCTCATTGGCATCACTCTCCTTCAATGGCTATGATGTACGATGATAAGAGCGCCCCTCACTTCACACGGGTGTGATTTTTATCCAGAAATCCGTGGTACACACAGACACAGAAAGCTGGCTATAGGAGGGGCCATAGCGGCGCTCAAAAACATTTTATTCTGAACGGTGACATCAGGTTTGGGGAGGATGGGAGCAACGGTAACGCCTGTGGCAGCCAGGGGCCCCTGGGGGCTACATGGGGCCCCTATTATGTCTTTCGTGATTTCAGAGGCCTGACCATGAAGCCAGGGGCCCCTGGGGGCCACATGGGGCCCCTAGTGTGTCTATTGTGATTTCAGAGGCCTGTGTCGGTGTGGATCGGAGCGACCGCCTGCCGTCTCTTGACCCTCGAGGCAATTTGAATTCATATTGTATAGGATGCCTACAATTAGCCAAGGAGGATCTGTAAGTCGTCTTCTTCTTTTCGTGTCTTTGAAGCATGTGGTTAGATGACAGTTTCCCATTTCTTTACAGTCTTTTGCATTATTGTTGAACTCTGCAAGATCTTTTAACCCATTTAGGCCTGACCTCGAAATTTAAAAAAAAATCTTCTAAATCCTTTTCAGTTTTCTGAAATAAATATTTTCACGATTTTTCAAAAATAGCAGACCTACAAGCTCGTAGCGCGCCACTCGGTGGCGCGCTATGAGCTTGTAGATCTGCTATTTTTCAATAGCTAAATTATAACATAATGTTTAAAACACCGAAAGGGTTGGGTAGTAGAGGGCAGACGAGGCAGTGCTGCGTATGTAAGTAATTTAGTCCTTATTCTGAAAGTTTGATTATTATTATTATTATTATTAATATTATTATTATTAGTAGTAGTATTATTATTATTTATAATTTTGTATCAAACTTATCTTTTTTTGCATTAATGTATACTGTGGAACTAGCTTATTAGGAGATATGAACAGGATTTATTTTTAAATGGTTTATTGGTGATGTATTTCTTTTTTGTTTCTTGCTGCATCAATAGATGTGTATAGCTTATATGAAATATAAACAGGATTTATGTCTAAATCATTTTGTTTTTCTTCTTTTTGAAGATGGAGATGTTGGTGAGATGATCAGAGAACCATCACGGTTCAAGCATGGACTGAAGCATGGGTAGGGTCTCTCAGTGAAGGTGCAGCCAGTGAAAGAGTAGAGATTTACTCTGGTCTCCACATCATAAAAGGAGACCAGACCCTCCTCATAATCCACAAACACTCCCACTTTCTGGAGCTCCTCTGTTACAGGGAGGAGGACATCAGGGCCCCAGTACTCATTTCTATACGTCAACCTTATAGTCCAGTAACCTTCGTTGGGTCTCGGTGTGATCCACCCCTTCCTGTCGATGGACTCTCTGGCCACTCCTATTTCCCAGCAAGTATTCCCTCCAACCTGAACTTCATAGTAAAATCTTCCTGAGGAAATGCTTTGTTTTCCTAAGACACAGGGAAACATAGAGAATCTCTCTGTGTTGTTTGGGAGATCCTTCCATACATTTCCACAACTCACTTGTTTTCCATTGTCAGACAGGATAAGGTAGGGGTTTGCTGTATCAGGATCCAGTGTTACATCCACATCATATTTCTGTATGCTCCTCAGCTCAACATCACACAGCTTATTCTTCATCTCCAGACTGAGTGTTGTTAAGGGAGGATTATGATCTCATCATTTGTGATCAGCAGACAGAGGTGAAGGCACGACACAGCGTCAAGGAGTCAGGCATATCGTCATCGTTCTTTATTCATTGTTGTTATATCATCTCAGTACAGCAGAATGGTCGCAAGTCCAGCAGCACTCTCTCCCAGCTCTCCCGTAGTACAGTCAGAGTCATCGCATCCCCCCGTTCCTCCCTTAGTCCCTCATTTACCTCTCCTTTATTTCCCAAACACACACCCCCAAATCGACAGTCAGTGACAGGTGTTTATTCAAATACAACAGGACATAGGCAGATAATAACAGGTGGTCATTCACTCATCTCCTTTCATGGTAGGAGTTAAGCGAGCAGGAAACATCCTATTCCAAGTGATCTAAGATGAGAGCACGCTATTAGTAAGTGGGCATAGGAACTCCAGCTGTCATTATTGACAGCTGTCGTTAGTGGTTGTTTGGGAGAGGAAGTTAAGGTGTATATATCTATTTGGGAATAGTAACACCTTAACTGCCTGGCTTGGAAACTGATTCACTGTCAGGTGACAGCTGTTGGTCAGTCCAAATGCGTAGTTATGGTGGCCCATTCAATTTGACTGAATGGGAGAACTTATATATTTAAATAGTATAATTGGCATTCTAAAACTGCCATTACAATCCACCGCTTTATATATGCAAATTTATACCTATTAATTTACATGGCCCAGGAGATTTTTAGAATGATAAATATTGATGATTAAAACTGTATGGCTAGATTCATGTTTGATGACAGTGGTCAGATAAAGAAGGCTTCGCTATTTATTAATATTTTTCTTCACTTCTAAGAACTTTTAAAAATTACACTTCTAAGAAATTTAAAAATTACTGGACACATCTAGAATCAAGAAAAACACATCTATAGTTAAATTAGAAGATAGTAAACACATCTAGTTAAATTTAGAAAGATAGGCACATCTAGAAAGATCAAAGTTTTTTGCTAGCATATGTTATGCTCCGTTAAAACAAGCTTCACTACATCTTGTAGATCTGCTAATTTTTAGAAAAGGTAGTTATTCCTTGCTCCGTTCCCAATACTATTTTTTGGTAAAGTGTAATTCCACACTACACGTACCTATAATAGTTAGTTAAGAACAAAATTAACTGAAATGATTAAACTTACAATTAAGGTAGGATTTACATTCAAATGGAAAGAATTAAAATGGATTCTATTAGGATAGAATGTAAACACTTCAACAATAAAATGGAATTAAAATAATTGAAATGGATTATATTAGGATAGAATTTAAACACTCAACAATTACAATAATTGAATACTTTACCCAGGTTAAAACTTTAACCTGGTGATTCTTTACCATTAGGATATTCTCCATTGAAACAAAACTAAAACTATGGCCACTGTTAGTCCACCTCTCAGGCTGTTTGTTTTTCACACCCGAAAATAAATAAATAAAACAGACTGACAGTGACCAAATCCTGTATTTTAGGCTCTCTGCTACTTTTAACTCAGTTACACACAAACACACAAATACCTTTCCTCCCCCCCCTCCTGCCAGCTGGACAGAGAAAGAGAGAGAAAGGAAGGCTGTAAATCAGACATTTATATTTTCCAATATCGAATTAATTCAAATTAAACTGTTGCTAATGTGAACAAGGTGAGGTGTCTGTCTTATATTATCTCCATTCTTCCACATTTTCTGTATTATATTACTTAAGTTAGCCTACGGAGATAAGGACCTATTTTGAAAGCTCACTGGAACGATTTAACTGCAGATCTTACTATTCGTAAATAGGTTTTTGTCCTTTTTTTCATACATCACGTGGAATTTTAACATAAATTCTTGACATGGAATTAGAATTACCGTGGGCTACCTAGTAAAACCAGAATAATTGACAGGAGACAAACTAATATTAGACTTTTAACCTTGTGCCATGCCATCTTAAATGATCAATTTCACATTATTGATTTAACACCTTGAAACACTAACTTTTGAATAGTTACTTTAGATCCATATTACTTGTTTGCAAAACTGTAAATGTATTCCTAATTTGGGTTTATTGACACACACACACACACACACACACACACTGAAAACACCTTTGCCACTCTCTCCTTCCATTTTGGGAGGAGAGTGAGATGCGCTCAGTATAGTCTGTGTGTGGGAATAAATTCCACTACAACTAAAACTGGTCCTATTTTAGGTTTCCGGTTTGCAGCTGCTATGTATTGCTACATTTTTACCAACTTTAAAGTGGATTTTAGTAAGCTTAGTTATAATTTTCCCTAGACTGTTGGATTGAATTTTAGATTAGATCGTAGTTTATAAAAAATGTTGTAGTTCACTACTTGCACATGTAATAAGACTAAAATAGATTAAATCACATAAATCACATAAATAACGTAAATTACAAACTAAAGATCTAGTTATTTTCAGTTGTTTTTACCCTTTTGTAGTTTGTTTTTTTTAGCCAAAATTGATTTGCTGGCCTGCTTTACGGCAACGCCATGCCTCCTGGTTTAAGGGGCACTCACGGATCATATGGCCTTCCTTGAAGCAGTAAAAACACACGGTCGTCTTCTGTCCCAAGCAGCGTGCATAATGTCTGTGTCGGTTTTTTCTGTTTCGTTTTTCCTGGCGTCTCGCGTCCACCCTGGCAACATCAACCCTAGCCCGGGCATGCCATCGTGGTGGTGGTCCTGGTGGTCCTCTGGCAGCATCAACCCTGGCCCGGGCATGCCAGCGTGGTGGTGGTCCTCCTCGTCTCACTCGCTGGCTGCTGGGTCTTCCTGGGTTGATAGGCTGGCTACACCAGGCTCCCCACGGCGGTGGGTGTTGTCTTGCAGCCCAGACGGGTGGTCTGCAGGTGATCACTTGATGTGGTGGCCTGGCTGTTGGTCTTGGGGTAGGCTCGCTAATGTAGTCTGGCACATCAAGTGACAGTGCCTGGAAGCCGCCTAGTAGATTGGTTATTTTTGGTTCTGCTTGTTTGGTCATTTGAAAGTCTCTGTTGTGAATGTGGTTGATGTGGTCGTTGTAGTAGCTGTCATTTGGTAGTTGTTTGGTCGTTGTAGTAGCTGTTCTCGTCTTCTTCGTTGGCTTGGTCGTTGGTTGTGTTGGCTTGGTCATGGTAGTTGGTTGTTTTGGCGTGCAAAGTGTAGTTGGCGTGTAGGCCTGTTAGTTGCATCACTGCGGTTTCAAGTTCCTGTTGCAGTAGAGTCACACGTGACTGTGCTTCGTCCATTAGTTTTTTCTGGTCCTCCAGCTGGTGTAGGAGTGCCATCTCTCTTTGCTGTGCGTCGCTCATTTCTTGTCGAAGTCTCTTCCGGCTCTGTTTAGCTCCCATCTTAAGAATCTTTTTGACCAAGTATTCATCTGGTGAAGATGAGATATTGACCCTGCTTGCAACAGTGTCTTATCCAGCTGAGACACAGCTGTCCTCACTATCCCCACAACAAGTGAAGGCTGGTGGACATTGACCTTTGTCCAGTCCATGATGGGTCTCCACCCTGTGTTGTTGGATGTGAAGTTCTGGAGGAGGTGAAGGTGGTCTTCAGTGTGTGAGAGCTGCTTCAGCTCAGAGCTTCTCATCTCTAACTGGGTGACTTCCTGTTGCAGATCTTTGATGAAGCCTTCAGCCTGTTTCTCTGTAGTTTTCTGCTTCTCGTCAATCACATCAATGAGCTCAGCCTGGCTTCTCTGAATACAGCTGAACAGAGAAGTGAAGACCTGCACACTGTCTGCTATGACTGCATCTGCTTCTTTCCTGCTGAACTCTACTGAGCGTTTGACCTCCTGAATCTTCACTTGTCTCTCCTGGATCAGCTGCTGGATTTCAGCCACAGTCTTTGCTTCATATTCTTCTTTCAACTTGTGACTCCTGAACTGTTGAACCATCTCAGAAACAAAAGTATTGAGATATACGTCTGGTCTCGTATTGAAGATCTTTGCACACAGTGGACACTTGCACACATCACTAGTGTCCCAGTAACGTGTGATACAGGCTTTGCAGTAGCTGTGTCCACATTGAGTGCTGATTGGATCAGTGAACACATCCATACAGATGGAACACAGGAAGTGCTCTTCAGACAGGAGACTGCTGGCGGACGCCATTTCTACACCGCTGATAATAAAAGTCAAAGTGTGAAAAATGGAATAATGACGTCCATCCTTTATATAGTGCTTGGATGGATGTTCCGTCACATCTCGCTGATGTCACCATGAGTGACGTATATATCCATATATGGAGTTTTACATTAGCATGATGTCAGCACTAGACGTCTCCATTTATGGAGCTCCCGGTCAGCCACGCCCAAATATGGAGTTTGTGATGTCAGACTTGTATAGGTCAGTTGGAAATGTCGCATAGCTCCATATATGGAGCGCCAATACTCGTGTGTGTAACTGTGGCAACCTATCAAAAGCCTATATATGGGCATATGGGGTTTGTTTATGGTTATGTCCGAGTCAGAGTGAGTGGACGTTAAAGCTCACCCAAACCCGTAATCACCCGTAAAGGAAACTTTGAAACAGTGAAAAGCAGTAAATATGTTTTTTTTTCCACGGACTGTGGCGTTTTCGTTTGAGTAAATCATCAGTACTTTTTTTCCACATGAACGTTTGTTCACATGAACCACACCGGGACCATTAAGGGTCCATTTGGTTTCATTTTACACTCTCAAGAGTTAAAGATCTAATAAGGGTCCATGTAGTTACCAACTCTCCATCATTTAGCTGCAGGGGACCACCTGGAACCCCCTCAAGGTCAAGGACCACTGGTTGAAAACCACTGGACTACAGCAACCATACGTCACCTTTTGGAAGTTTAGTCCAAATTAACCACATCCCAAAAACTAAGTGATTCTCCCGCTCTAGGCTACCCATAACGTGGGGGACCTTTTCCAATCTCCACACATCAGCCCAGAGGTAGATATAAATGACGTTGAAAATGGGTGGCGTTATCCTTTAACCACTTTAAACCCTATAAGTTGACCGGGATCCCTCAGGGCTCAGTTTTCGGTCCTACAGTATATGTCTGCTCCTTTCCCCTTCTACACCATAGTATCTCTTCACTGAAAATACAGATCTATTGAATGATAGTACAGATAGTAGCTAGATCTATTGAATGATAATACAGATAGTAGCTAGATCTATTGAATGATAATACAGATAGTAGCTAGATCTATTGAATGATAATACAGATAGTAGCTAGATCTATTGAATGATACTACAGATAGTACCTAGATATATTGAATGATAATACAGATAGTACCTAGATCTATTGAATGATAATACAGATAGTACCTAGATCTATTGAATGATAATACAGATAGTAGCTAGATCTATTGAATGATAATACAGATAGTAGCTAGATCTATTGAATGATACTACAGATAGTACCTAGATATATTGAATGATAATACAGATAGTACCTAGATCTATTGAATGATAATACAGATAGTACCTAGATCTATTGAATGATACTACAGATAGTACCTAGATCTATTGAATGATACAGTACAGTACAGATAGTATGTATGACTCCAAATTACATTTTGTCCCGATGCAATTTGATTGGTTCAGGCCAGTGCGCGACGTTTGTTTGGTTCAGCCGTTTGTTCGTTCCTTGCCTGTGCAGATGAGGTGTCAGAAGCTGTCTCGAGTCAAGTCAGAGAGGAAGATGGAGAGAGGTATTTAAACCAACATGATGGCTCCTGCGGCTCACCTTTATAGTGAAGAGACTTGAAACAGAACACCTGAGCTTGTTATATCCCATTTGATCCAGAGAGTCAGGTTGCCAAGCTTATTTTATTTGTATTCATTTGTTTTGCGTTGGGGCCAACTAACTAGATTTACATCTCATCCTGCTTTCATTTGAGCACGTTGTTGTTACTCATCATTCCACGTTACAGGCACTTAAAGGCCTCTCTGCATAATGTGGTTCAACAGATTCTGTACAGAATGTGTTTTATAATATCACCTAGCAAAAAGCATACTATTGACAAAACAGCAATAGTAGTAGTAACAGACTAGTATTTTCACAATTATTACATTCATCGTCTAATCGCAATTACTTGATTGATTGACAGCCCATACATCCAAACAGAAAAGTCCTGTCTGATTGACAGCCCATACATCCACACAGAAAAGTCCTGTCTGATTGACAGCCCATACATCCACACAGAAAAGTCCTGTCTGATTGACAGCCCATACATCCACACAGAAAAGTCCTGTCTGATTGACAGCCCATACATCCACACAGAAAAGTCCTGTCTGATTGACAGCCCATACATACATACATACATACATACATTAACTGGGAGGACAGTGCAAGTGATCGTGCCTGCTGGAGGCATGAGGTCTGGACTGGAATCCAGAAGAGCGAAGCGGAGATGAACAAAGCAGCAGCAGAAAGGAGAGCTAGGCGAAAGGCACCTCAGTCGGCGTCAGCAGGCGACGGCAGCACATTCAAATGCCATCACTGCCAAAGAGACTGTCACTCACGTGTTGGGCTGCTCAGACACACAAAGTACTGTTCCCTCAGCACCACCTGATCCAATCCAAGTGCGCTTGTGCCATGGTCTCTCGAGACTGAAGGCCGCTACTACATCCACACAGAAAAGTCCTGTCTGATTGACAGCCCATACATCCACACAGAAAAGTCCTGTCTGATTGACAGCCCATACATCCACACAGAAAAGTCCTGTCTGATTGACAGCCCATACATCCACACAGAAAAGTCCTGTCTGATTGACAGCCCATACATCCACACAGAAAAGTCCTGTCTGATTGACAGCCCATACATCCACACAGAAAAGTCCTGTCTGATTGACAGCCCATACATCCACACAGAAAAGTCCTGTCTGATTGACAGCCCATACATCCACATAGAAAAGTCCTATCTGAGAACTGTTAAACGAAGTTAAACTCACTTTGCCACTCACTGTATGCATGCGCATACCCTCTATATACACACATACATACTATTATTCAAAACCTGATTCATATCTTCGATTCTCAGAATCGTACTGTGTCTAAAGTATAAAACGATGTTCCTTAAAAAGAATAATGTCTTTCCTCCGTCCCCGTCCCCCCCCACACACCCAGAGATAAGCGCAGCACAACTGAAATCAGCTGCAACAGTCGACAACAGAATTGGGGACACACATTTATGATTCATAGCATCAGCACAGCACCGGAGCAAAACAATCTCTCCCAGTTCAACCTTATCCCCTCAGTGAAACGCTGTGAGAGAGAGAGAGAGAGAGACCTGATGTCCAGCGCACTGGTCTGGACATTCTGTGTACCCGACCTGCTACCAGGCCCGATGTTCCAGTGGTCTGGACATTCTGTGTACCCGACCTGCTACCAGACCCGATGTTCCAGTGGTCTGGACATTCTGTGAACTGGATAAGCCCAGTTGTGGTTGCAAATATTGCAAATATTGCAACCACCAAATAAAAAATATCTACCAGTGGTGGAAAAAGCACTCAAAGGTTTCACTCATGTAAAAGTGCAATATGGAAATACTATGTTACTTTAAGTAAAAGTTCTGAATTCAAAATGTACCTAAAGGACCACTTCACCACTTTTCAACCTATCTTCTTATAATAGGTCCTCACTAATAAAAAAAAACAAAAGTGGAGACGGAGGCGTTGCATAGCAACAGGAGCAATGTTAAAAGGTAAATTGACGGTTGCCGCTTTCATTGAAGTATACGGGGCATAATTTGCACCTGCCTACCCTAGCCCGAATATGTTCGTAGATGGCAGAAAAATTGTTCCCATTTCAAGTTTTCAAAACTATACAAATTCTACAAGCTGTGAGCTTGTAGATCAGCTATTTTGAAAAAAAAGGAAAAAAAGCCACGGGTGAGTCTTAACCGGCCACACATGTGTCTTAACCGGACACACATGTGTCTTAACCGGACACGCATGTGTCTTAACCGGACACGCATGTGTCTTAACCGGACACGCATGTGTCTTAACCGGACACTCATGTGTCTTAACCGGACATGCATGTGTCTTAACCGGACAGTGGACACACATGTGTCTTAACCGGACACACATGTGTCTTAACCGGACACGCATGTGTCTTAACCGGACACGCATGTGTCTTAACCGGCCACGCATGTGTCTTAACCGGCCACGCATGTGTCTTAACCGGACACGCATGTGTCTTAACCGGCCACGCATGTGTCTTAACCGGACACGCATGTGTCTTAACAGGACACGCATGTGTCTTAACCGGACACGCATGTGTCTTAACCGGACACGCATGTGTCTTAACCGGACACGCATGTGTCTTAACCGGCCACGCATTTGTCTTAACCGGCATCGCATGTGTCTAAGCCGGCCACGCATGTGTCTTAACCGGCCACGCATGTGTCTTAACCGGCCACGCATGTGTCTTAACCGGTCACGCATGCTGCGTCTTAACCGGCAACGCATGTGTCTTAACCAGCCACATGTGTCTTAACCGGCCACACATGTGTCTTAACCGGTCACACATGTGTCTTAACCCATTTTGGGGCGGGAACCCCTTTTGGTGTTTTAAACATTGTTATAATTTAGCTATTGAAAAATAGCAGATCTACAAGCTCATAGCGCGCCACAGAGTGGCGCACTTGAAAAACCGTGAAAATATTTATTTCAGAAAACTGGAGGATTTAGAAGATTTTTTTTAAATGTTGAGGTCAGGCCTAAATGGGTTATCCGGCCACGCATGTTCTATGTCGGACTGTTATTATGTCGGTCCAACGCATGCGACCCTAATTTCGGACGCCTCTCGCTGCGGACACACGTTCATTTCGAACCCGTGCACGCTCAGGATTCTGTTGCCAGCGATTCTTGTTGCTTTATGCCCGGGTTGATAATAACCACTGCAGTATTATAATATCGAACGCTAAAAAATGCAGTGTTACTGCGGGTCAAGTAAACAAAGTATTTAGCTAATACAAAATGATTGAATACAAGTTTAAACAATAAGGCATTGTTGAAAGCATAAGCGTGCGCGTGTGTCACGCACGCACGCACGCGCACACACACACACACACACACACACACACACACACACACAGGTTTTCCAAGGCCAACTGCATGCTTCTTCTCGCTCCTGAACTATTCATCATGCACATGAATTAATCTCTCTTACTCATTAGGCACAAATGAAGCGCGTTACAAATTGCCTCACATACAGCCATCTCACCACGAGGACAATAATAAATCACTCCCTTTCCGTACATGCAGATGTCATCCACCTGAAACGACACCTCCATAATACGCCTCACCTCGTTTAACTTCAGGCTGCGCACAATTAAAAAGAGACCGTTGAGTTAATAGTGTCCCATTTTAACCACTTAACGGTATAAAGTGACATTTTTGGGGGGTCAAAACAAAAACCTTTATATTTATAACTCTGCTGTCGCAGACAGTTTGAGAAGGGGTGGTGCAGTTGGTTGCTTCAGCAGACAGTTTGAGAGGGGGAGAGGTGGTGGAGTTGGTTGCTTTAGCAGACAGTTTGAGAGGGGGAGAGGTGGTGGAGTTGGTTGCTTTAGCAGACAGTTTGAGAGGGGGAGAGGGTGGAGTTGGTTGCTTTAGCAGACAGTTTGAGAGGGGGAGAGGTGGTGGAGTTGGTTGCTTTAGCAGACAGTTTGAGAGGGGGAGAGGTGGTGGAGTTGGTTGCTTTAGCAGACAGTTTGAGAGGGGGAGAGGTGGTGGAGTTGGTTGCTTTAGCAGACAGTTTGAGAGGGGGAGAGGGTGGAGTTGGTTGCTTTAGCTGACAGTTTGAGAGGGGGAGAGGGTGGAGTTGGTTTCTTTAGCAGACAGTTTGAGAGGGGGAGAGGTGGTGGAGTTGGTTGCTTTAGCAGACAGTTTGAGAGGGGGAGAGGTGGTGGAGTTGGTTGCTTTAGCAGACAGTTTGAGAGGGGGAGAGGTGGTGGAGTTGGTTGCTTTAGCGGACAGTTTGAGAGGGGGAGAGGTGGTGGAGTTGGTTGCTTTAGCTGACAGTTTGAGAAGGGGATAGGTGGTGGAGTTGGTTGCTTTAGCAGACAGTTTGAGAGGGGGAGAGGTGGTGGAGTTGGTTGCTTTAGCGGACAGTTTGAGAGGGGGAGAGGTGGTGGAGTTGGTTGCTTTAGCAGACAGTTTGAGATGGGGAGAGGTGGTGGAGTTGGTTGCTTTAGCAGACAATGAATGGTCCAATGGAGTTAAGAGTTTTGCCCAAAGCTCTTATACTACTATTCCTTGGTTTGATTTTTTTTAAAGCAACAAACAAACGTAGGGGGTTCATTAGAACCGATTTATGAAAAATATATATATTTTTAAATATATCAAAAACATCAAAAAAATTGTTAGGCGGTTTCCTCCTGACAGCACCGATATTAAAAGGCTAAAGCGTTATATTCTGATAGTAATCATTGCTGTAGAGAGTGTTTGTTCAGTGTGAGGAGTTTCAACTGCACTTGGGATGCCAATTTCAGCCAACCAGGAGAGAGCATCGGATCCAATCCACAAAAAAGGTTCGGAAATGTAACTTTGGTCGATTATTTCTCCCATTTATTTATTATTTTTGTATAATTAGGGTACAACTGGGTTTATTTAAGTCTAATAAAAAAACATATTGTTTCTAAGAATAACAAACACATTATTATTTCTAATTAGGCCTTATTATGTCTTATTAGTGTACTGTAGGTCCCCATAGAGGTCGACATGTGGACCTCTATGGGGACCTACCACGGGTCACGGACAAAGTCAGAGAGAGAAGGATGAGGCTGGCGGGGCACTGCGTCAGTCAGGCACCCAGAACTTGAGGCAAGTAAATTGACTCTATGGGAGCCGACCCGGGGCAAAGCCGTAGACGTGCTGCGGTGCGACAGCTTAAAAAAATATATATGAATAATAGAAATGTCACATTATTATTTATATAAATAAAAAGTGGACTGGTTGGAGGATAAAATAAATAGTATTATTAAACTACACTTGTGTGACTTTTTTGGGTTTTTTTTTTTATCATCGTCTCTGCTCTGCTGCTGACGCTATTTCCGGTTACCTTTACACACGGGGCGCACAAATTTGAATTTCTCTGGTCAGCCTGAATGTGTGTGTTGTTGTTGTCAACATGGCTCAGAAGAGAATGAGTGATTTATTTGGTGGGTCCAAGCCCAAATCAAGTCTCGTTCATGACATGAACCCTTCATGAGCACCAGCAGCAGTGTTCAGCAGGGGACGAGTGCTAACGTTGAAGAGGACATTGTCGTGGAGTTGTCGTCGGAGGAGGAGGAGGACAACAACTAGAAATAAAACAACTAGAAAAAGTCTCCACCAGGAGGATAGGAGTGTGTGTGATGTTTGACAAAATGTTTAGGAGGATGTTGTTTTTTTTCTTCATTTTGTTGAGGAAATGCAGAGCCAGATCACTCATAGCATCTCTGAGGATAGAATTCTGGATGAGCAGGACATGTGCAGCATTTTGTACAAAACGGGCCACTCCTGAAAACTTTGGAAAGCAATCTTAGCCAATCAGTGTACAATCTGAGAAATCCAACAGACTTGTCTTGATCACATGACTACAGAGATCATGTGTACCGATTGCCATTTCTTCTTACGCCTTTGATGGCAATTGGATGATTTGAGGCATTTTGTTCCAAAAATGTGTTTTGCAAAAATCAACCTGTTGGTGGCGCTATAACAGGCCAATGTGAAAAGGGTGGGATATATTCCTCAGCCTAGTAAGAAAATGTGTGAAAGATTTCACGTAAATTGCATGCTGCGTTCATGATTTGAGGCTATTGTTCAAAACGGGGCAATCTTGCAAACTGTGAAAGCCAATTATAGCCAATTAGGATGGAATATGAAATATCAGACAGATCCGACTTGAGCACATGACCATAGAGATACTGTGTAACGATTTGTGAGATTTTTGGACAGAATCTGGAGGAGTAAAAGTCGGCCTCCTGGTGGCGCTATAAAAGGCAGATGCGGAAAATGCAGGTAAAAGGTTTGTCCTTGGCCTCTGGGGAGTGTGCATGCAACGTTTCACCCAGATCGGTGCAGTTTTAGGTAAAAAATGTGAAAAGCTGCCTCATGGTGGCGCTATAACAGGCCGTTCTGGAAAATGTGGGGCAGAGGTTCATCGTTGGCATCCAGGGAGTGTGTGTGCAAAGTTTGGCATCGACCGGGTTAACGGTGCCGTAGATTAGCTGGTAACAGACGGACGGAAGGACGGACACACACACACACACGGACGGACGCACACACACACACACACACACGGACGGAGTGCAAAACATACTCTCTCCCCAGGCCTTCGGCCTGGTGGAGACAACAACAGCAGCAGCAGCACCAGCAGCAGTGTTCAGGCCCCTATACCTGCAGCCATGAGCTGCTGAGACTACCGTTATTACCCTCACGTAGCCTACATCATTTAGAATGACATTCTGGACACGTAACACACGTTGCCATGATGAGGGAATTAACCACCCCAGAGCGCAAGAGCACATTTGGGGTTTAAGGTAAAGCATTTACTATTGAACTATATTATTTCTCTAATAGTCACTATTGCAGTGGGAAATAATATAGTATTTACTAATTACTATGGCCGCCGTGCCAACTGAACTGCTGAATGCTGCTGCAATTTAATGTTAGATATTAGATTCTGATCTGGAGGGATCCCGGATCTATGATGAATGATGACGATACAACACCCGGGTCGCCGAGCCCAAGCGCGCTGCGCTGTCAGCTCGTCTGTTGTATAATAGGGCTATAATTTATATGTTTTGTTTTGATATCGGCGCCTTGCCAATGTCATGTGTAGCCTAAATAGGCCTATGCCTTTTTATGATGCATTTTGTCAGTTTGTTCATATAACTTGCGTGTGGAGAGGGAAAGTAAAAGCCACTTTTCCGACGCTGGATGCACTACTGGACGCTCAGCCCCTGCTAGTGTAAAGTACTTCCCGCGGGCCTGCTAGTGTACTGTAAATTGATACCCCAAGGTCCCCATATTTACACTGAGATTCCTCCCTCCCCATAAACTGTGACGTCTCTACCGAACTTGAGCAACGAGAGACACCACCACAGAGAGAGCTAAAGCAAGCGAGTCGAACGTGGCGAAGTGGGGTGGCTTTCAGAGTAAAAGCTGTCATATCTGCCCGGCACCCCGAGCTCCTATTTTGAAAGAAATCCCGGCGCTGATTGTGTTAACAGAGCAGCATATGCTGGTCTGAGCCACAGTAATCCCCTGGAGGGTCTGCCCAATGAGCTCAGTGCTTTAACAGGCTGTTCTGTCCACATGTCCCCCTGTCTGTCCTGTCGTCCTCCATGCCCAGGTCCCAGCGGTCCCCTCTGTCCACACATGTGTCGTCCCCCCCCCCCACGGGACACCCCAGAGCACTGCTGGAAGAAGAAAATGTCCTCAGGTTTTTCTACTTAAGTAAAAGTATAACAATGCACCACCTACCATGTAGAATGACTCTATTCGTGACAGTGATTCTCAACCTGCGGTGTTGAGGTGTTGGGCGGCGACAGTATTGCAAATTGCAATACAATACTTTTGTATTATTAATATGTACTTGTACTATTGTCCTACTAGACCCCAGGAAATTACAGTAGGCGTGGGTGTGGTTTTGACGACAGCTGCTTTGAATTATGCTATTATTGTTGTTTACACACACAATAGAAACCAAGGATTATGTATTTCAAGAGCGAGAGATCACAGTAAAAAAAATATATATAGTATTCTAATTCTTACTCCATACTGGGAGAAACACAGCCTCTAAAAAGGTTGATGGTATACGCACTTTTGCATGCCGAGTGCCGTGACAACTATTCCATTGCATCTCATTATGGGGCGTTGGGGTTCATTTGGTGCCGGCCTGCATGCGCATATACATGCTACTTCTGATCGGTGTGACGTTGTCTGATATAAGGGGTGTGTGTGTGTGTGTATAATGCAAACAGGTGAACACGCTCTTGGCCCGTCGTGTTCGCTGGAGGGAAGCCAGGTTGGGGCGGGGAGGGTGATATTAGTCACTGGCCGCACATACTCCTACTGGCTGGGGGGAGGGGGAGGGGGGGGGGGGGAGGGGGGGTCTTTCAGCAGGGAGTGATGGGTGGGAGGGAGGAGTGTTGTTTTTGGCAGCAAATTTAAGATTTGATAGTTTTAGTCATTAGTCTCTTGAATAGTTTTCATTTAGTTCCAGTCACATATTTTGTCCCCCCCGGAATGTTTTAGTGTTTAGTCTAGTTTTAGTCGACTAAATATCACAAGGTTTTAGTCGGCTAAATCTACAGGTGGATGTAGTCGACTAAGATGTATTTTGTCGGGCCTTGATGCCGTCGCAATGGAAATAGCCGATCTACAATCGCACTGCGACGCGTTGTGAGCTTGTAGATCGGCTATTTTCAGCATGCAACTAATTGTAAAATGACTTAAGGGCCTTGCAAACGGGGAGCGCTAAAACGCACCAATGAGACCTGCGTTTTTGCTCGGAGTAATCACGGTGCGACAACGCAAGCGTATTTACGTGACCGCGGTCCCGTGAATTTGTTGCACGCGTGCTCGCACACGCTCGCGACTCACCAGACCTGGATTCGGTTTAGCTTTTTTTTTTACGCTTGCATTGCCGCGCCCCTCTTCAACAGACCTGGAGGTGACCTGTGTTGATCCAGGCAACAACGCCTGCGTTTGCAAGAGAAACACAGCCTCTAAAAAGGTTGATGCATGGTATGCACTTTTGCATGCCGAGTGCCGTGACAACTATTCCATTGCATCTCATTATGGGGCGTTGGGGTTCATTTGGTGCCGGCCTGCATGCGCATATACATGCTACTTCTGATCGGTGTGACGTTGTCTGATATAAGGGGTGTGTGTGTGTGTGTATAATGCAAACAGGTGAACACGCTCTTGGCCCGTCGTGTTCGCTGGAGGGAAGCCAGGTTGGGGCGGGGAGGGTGATATTAGTCACTGGCTGCACATACTCCTACTGGCTGGGGGGAGGGGGAGGGGGAGGGGGCGGGGAAGGGTAAGGGGGAGGGGGAGGGGTCTTCAGCAGGGAGTGATGGGTGGGTGGGAGGAGTGTATAGGACGCAGTGTTGTTTTTGGCAGCAAATTTTGATTTTAGTTTTAGTCATTAGTCTCTATTTTCATTTAGTTCCAGTCACATATTACTATATTAGTCCCCCGGAATGTCTTTGTTTAAGTGTCTAGTTTTAGTCGACTAAATATCAGATGATTCTAGTCGGCTAAATCTACAGGTGATGTAGTCGACTAAGATGTATTTTGTCGGGCCTTGATGCCGTCGCAATGACTGTTTTTACACTTGCTGAAAATAGCCGATCTACAAGCTCACAACGCGTCGCAGTGCGACGCGTTGTGAGCTTGTAGATCGGCTATTTTCAGCATGCAACTAATTGTAAAATGACTTATACTGGATCTCTTGTCCACTGGTCCCTTCCTAACATCTTAGCCTATAGTTTGTATTTGTCGACGAAATTGTCAGTATATTTAGTCTTAGTTTTCATTTAGTTTCCGTCAGTGAAGAAAGGTATAGTCGACTGACATTTTTCGTCTTAGTTTTAGTCGACGAAAACAACAACAACAACAACAACAACAACAACAACACTGCTCCCGGCAGTAGCAGGCCAGCCTGTGGAATACGACCCAGCATGCAGCAGTGACAGCCACAGGAGGACTTATCACGGCCTGACGACTATACACTGGGGGAGAAAAAGCTAATAAGGGGCATAATGCCATGAAGCCTTAAAAACTGGAAACAGTTACAGTATACTTGAGTAAAATGTACTACTACTCGGTTACTTGTATATACTCCTCCACTGCTGCTGTTTTCTACCGAAGTCCCTCCATTTTCATTTCCACCCACAGCCCCATTCCCACAGGACCCCGAGAGAGAGAGAGAGAGAGAGAGAGAGAGAGAGAGAGAGAGAGAGAGAGAGAGAGAGAGAGAGAGACAGAGAGAGAGAGAGAGGGAGAGAGAGAGAGAGAGAGACAGAGAGAGAGGGAGAGAGAGAGAGAGAGAGACAGAGAGACAGAGATAGGGAGAGAGAGAGAGACAGAGAGACAGAGATAGGGAGAGAGAGAGAGAGAGAGAGAGATGCATGTGTGTCAATACCCCAGTGTGCTTCCTCCAGCTTCCAGCCGCCGGCACACAGAAAACACATGCATGCAGTGGCTATTTGAACCTTTTCTACAGCATGCTCCATCTCCTCCTCCACGATATGAAGAAAAGACAAGCCGCGTGCGTGCGTGCGTGCGTGGCTGTGCGTGCGTGCGTGGCTGTGCGTGTGTGCGTGGCTGTGCTGTTGATGAGCTCCCACATGCATTACAATATTCATACCTTGTTTTAGGTTAGCGTGACATGGAGATGATGAGAGGGAGTCACAGTTAGGTCAGGGTCGCCCCCACACCTTCTCCTCCTCCTCCTCGTCCTCATCATCCTCCTCCTCCTCCTTCTCCTCCTCCTCCTCCTCCTCCCCTCGCCTCGCGTGGGGGCTTTACTTCTCCTACTCCTCCTCCTCCTGGCGAATTAGTCATGGCTCCAACTGGGAGGGAGCGTTGATTCCGTTGGCCACACACACACACAACATCTTATATAGCAGCGCTAACAGAGAGACAGACAGAGAGAGAGAGAGAGAGTGTGCGTGGTGTTTACTGGGTTGGAACGGATGGAGGTATACAAATGATTGCATAGCAACTGTAGGAATTGTTCTGTAGGATTATTTTTGTTTTATCGTTTGATTTAAGCATTGTGTTATGCTTTAGCTATTGAAAAATAGCAGATCTACAAGCTCGTAGCGCGGCACCGAGTGCCGCGCTACGAGCTTGTAGATCTGCTATTTTTTAACTCAAATCATTGGGGGTCGCGGCCAAATACATTATTTTTGGGGGTCCTTGACATAAAAATGTTTGAGAACGACATGGGTTTTTCAGAAAACTGTGATGATTTAGAAGACATTTGTAGAATCGAACTTAGGTCTACAGTAAAGGGTTTAATGGTGTACTAACGTGTTTATTAACAGTACACACGCACACGTGCAGTCGAAGGTTGTGCTTAAAGGGATAACACAACATCTCCCACATGGGGGCTTGTTTCCATTATGCGCCATTGTACCAAATGAATCAGCAATGCATACAATACAAAATGCAATATACAATACAACAATGCATTGTCATAAAGCAGCAGTCTATAGAGCGTCGCAGTCCCGCCCCCTACCATGGCCCAGGAAATGAAACCCAATGCATTTTTCCCATAGACATTTGCAAAAGTATTTATTTAAAGACGGTTACGCCACGGACAAAGCCAACTCGAGTCGTGACAACTCATGACAACACAAACAATATTTTGGACCAAACAAATAATTACAAAGAAGAAAAACAACAAAAAAAGTGTTGTAACCTGCCGTTTTTTTCTTCTTTCTAATTATTTGTTCGGCCCAAAAAATTGTGTTCGTTGTCATGATTTGTCACGACTCGAGTTGGCTTTGTCCGCGGCATAAACGTCTTTAAATAAATACTTTCTGAAATGAGGAAAATGAACGGAGAATCATTTCCTGGTCCAGGGTAAGGGGCGGGACTGCAACGCTCTATACCAGGGGTTCTCAACCCGTGGGTCGCGACCCCTCGGGGGGGTCGCCAAATTATTTTAGGGGGGTCCCCAAATTATTAAAAAAAAAAAAAAAAAAAAAAATGATTTATTTTTTTATTTA
>NC_136807.1:57370610-57403393 GCF_951216825.1 Electrona antarctica
CGATATTGTTGAAGGGCAACATCATTCATTGAAATGCTGTGATCAAGCTCTATTGGTTTGTAATTTTGTATATAAGAGTGATGTCAAAGCACAACCAGGACACACTGGTGCCATCACTGCTGTGAGACTCAGCATGGGGTTCAGTGTATGCTTGTAGCGTACTAGCTTTAGTTGTGGTTTACTAACTGTTGTAGTGGTGTACTCACTGTACATTTAGTGTCCTAAATGCTATCTAATAAGCCCCTTTGTATATCTAGAAGTTTAGTTAGTTGTTGCAATGTAGTTGATAGCCGCACCTGAATTGACAGGATGTGTCAGCGTGGGAGAGCTGAGACAAGGGTAACAGGGATTCAGTTACCTGGATGGTGTACAGATCGCACAGGACTTGCATTGGATGAATGGTCGGGCTAGGTGTAGGGCACCAGATGCTTGAACCTAGATGCATCCCATATTTCAATGTGCTTTGATGTTTTGTACGGTTGGGTGGTAAAAGGATATAACCCTCAGCCTTTAACCGTATAACACAAGATGTTCCGCTACTAAAACTGATTGGAGGAAGTGTGTCAAACAGATACGAAAGAGGAGTTGAAGTCTCCCTGTATTTCCACCCCATTCGACCGTTATCGCTGTATTGGATAGGCGAAATCATCCGTTATCAGCACCTTTGAATACATACTGGCATACTCACTGTTTCAGTATGTCATTATCACCTATTGTGACGGGTGATAATGGTATTTTTGTGTCACTGATGTCAATGACGGAGGCGCGCCGTGTCTGGTGGCCTTGAGCCACGTGAGGCAACGTGACGAGCGTTGCGACGGCCACCAGACCCGACTCAGCGCTGTCCGAGTTACGTCCCGATAGGCAGAGAATAGTATATATTAGTAGCCCCTAGTTTCCATGCGCCGACAATAGAGTTGGAAATGACACGTTCAGCCAAGGGTGAGTATGCCAGTATGGCCATATTGACCGTATTCCAAGGTGCTGATAACGGTTGATTTCACCTATCCGATACAGTGATAACGGTCGTGCCCATCATGTTAGACTCATCCAGATTGGATGATGGAGGTGGTAGTGAAGATACATTGAAGCAAAACAGTACAAAGTTAGTTAGTACCAAAAAGTACCAAAATTGTCGGCCAAATGTTTAGCAACGGAAACTCCAGTTTTCCACTAAGAGAGCAGCTGAAATTCAGAATGATCCTGGTGAAGGACATGCAAAAATTCCAAGAGTGCAGTGGATGTGATCTCCCCCCCATCGAAGCCCTGTATGACGATCGTTGTGTCAGGAAAGCTCGTGGACTTATGAGGGACCCAAGCCATCCCAACCGCAGAGATGCTTGCGGATGCTGCCACATGGAAAACGTTTTCAGTCTCAAAGCCACTGGAAATAGACGGCAAATAAGCTTCTTTCCCCAATAAAACAATCAGATACATGAACGAACTGATAAGAACCAGGGTGAAAGTTTACCTAACTTTGCTACTACAGGGAAAACATGCACATGTATATGTTACTATTTTTCTAGCACTCTTTATTCTATCCCTTTGTTTGCTGTGCTTGCTGTGTTTTTTGTTGTTTGTCATCTATGCCGCTGCATTGTCTGTAAGGAAGCCAAACTAAAAAAAAATAAGTCCTGTGCGATCTGTACACCATCCAGGTAACTGAAGTTCCGTTACCCTTGTCTCAGCTCTCCCACGCTGGCACATCTTGTCAATTCAGGTGCGGCTATCAACTACAATGCTACAACTAACTAAACTTCTAGTGGAGATATATACATGGGCTAATTAGCATTAGGACACTAAATAATACAACAAACTACAGTGAGTACACTACAACAGTTAGTAAACCACAACTACGCTACAAGCCAACACTGAACCCCATGCTGAGTCTAACAGCAGTGATGTCACCAGTGTGTTCCTGGTTGTGCTTTGACATCACTCTTATATAATAAAAAAATACAAACCAATAGAGCTTGATCACAGCATTTCAATGCATGATCAATGAATGATGTTGCCCTTCAACAATCTATGATCAGACAGCTTCCGAAAACGCTAATTTTGAGTCACGTAATAGCTGCATCTTGCAAACTGGCGGCCATATTGGAATTCAATTCCAACACCATTGAGTTCTTACAGTCAGAATACATTCATGTTGATGTTTGGATCATTAACACATTTAAATTTTACTTCGAAAATCTTTTTGTTGTTTTGTTTTTTTGCATTTGACGAGGCGGCCATCTTGAAAACTGGCAGCCATCTTGGATTTTCAGCTGGATAACGTGCTTTTCATAGAAAGTACATCCTGGACATCATGTGTGCCAAATTTGGTGCGTGTACCACCAAGTGAAAGATTCTTATGGAATATTGACTTAATCTGCCCCAGCTGTTTGTTTAATTCCCATTGTATCATCATAATATTCAATAATTTTGATTTGCTAAATGCAGAATTGGATTTCTCATACTCAGAAACATACATATCGATGTATAGGCCATCACAATAGGATTATTCAATCAAACTATAGTTCAAACACTGTTTAAAACCATTTTGAAAGGCGGCCATCTTGAAAAATGGTGGCCATTTAGTTTTTTCAAGTGGACAACGTACTTTTCTGAGAGAGTAGGTTCTGAAGCACTTGTGTGCCAAATTTGGTGCTTGTACCATCAAGTGAACGATCGTTTCAGTAATCTGCTCCACTATACAGGTTAGAGATCCTCTGGTCGATCGTCCGCCGGTCTGTGATCGGCCGATCTTCAGGATCGGTGATCTGCAATTTATACTCGATCTGGAGTATAAGTGGCATTTAAGTGGTATAGAAGTCAATCAGATTGTGACAGGCCTAAACATTCCCTCCTTCCTTTCCCACACACACAGGAACAGTTTTGATGGGTGGGTTTTGACAAAAATTGGAAATACGCACAAGATCGGTATCAGTATCAGCCGTCTGTAGGCCTACTTGGCCCCCTCCCAAGCCACCAGATATAGCTGATGTGCATTCGGCATATACAAAATATATAATAATATATAATAATATACAAAAAAAAAATTGAGGGCAGAGTGAGCAAATTGTGTTTGGCCGGAATGATTTTTTTTTTATTATTTTATTTGAGGGTTGATTAGTTTCTGGAGGTAGGCATGTCCGTTTATGCAGTTGTGAGTGATAGTGGGTGCAGCAGATCAACTCATCAAAGGCACCGCTCACTTCACACAGGTGTGATTTTTTGAGGGGCGCTAGCTCAAACTTTAGTTCAAAGTTTGTTTAGTAAACGCATTGACAATAAAGGGAAAAATTACATCATAATCTCTTTATTGCATGGCGTTTGATATTTGTGTTGGCGCCGTTTGTTTTACATCACCATTACATCACTTAATCAACATGAGTTAGACTTTAATATATTAGCGCCCCTCACTTCACACGGGTGTGATTTTTTGTTTACTTCTTAGGACACGCTGTTTTATTAATTTGTCATATTTTTTATTTCTGTTTTCCTTCTTTATCCTAAGCATGCTTTTATGCTGTTGTTCTCGTTGTTGCATGGCTGCCAGTTCCCACCTGATGTTGTGTGGGAGTTCAGACTGCTCCAGACCGTACTGAACAGCTGCTAGCTTACATAACGTCTTCAGGCGAGGACTTATATCTAAGATGTACAGGTCATTGGATCTGTAGTAGCATCCTTTAAAGAGAAAGATACGGTCTCCCACCATGCAACAGCACATCCTAGACGTCAGACACATGTACGCCTTTCCCGTTGGGCTCAACCTTCTTCCACGAGAAGGTCTCCGGACTGAATCTCCACAGTTCATTGAAGGTCTGGTTATTCATCCACTTGGAGCCACCAAATATATACAGCTCTCCATTGTAGGCAAAGGCTGAATGATTCTGGCGTTTCTCTGGAAGAGGCTGTGAAGAAGGTGTGTCCAGCCAGTGGTTGGTCTCTGTGTCAAACACTCTGAGGGTGTTGTAGCACTGACCCAACGTCGTGCAGTTATGTCTCTCTCTGTCCGACAATTCAGTTCTGTCTCTCTCTGTCCCACAATGCAGTTCTGTCTCTCTCTGTCCGACAATGCAGTTCTGTCTCTCTCTCTCCCACAATGCAGTTCTGTCTCTGTCCAACAATGCAGTTCTGCCTCTCTGTCCCACAATGCAGTTCTGCCTCTCTATCCCACAATGCAGTTCTGACTCTCTGTCCCAGAATGCAGTGCTATCTCTCTGTCCCAGAATGCAGTTCTATCTCTCTGTCCCACAATGCTGCTCTTTCTCTCTCTGTCCCACAATGCAGTTCTGTCACCACACACTAACCTGTTATATCGCTACAGTGGTACAAATGTCACGTGAAGCCTACGGCCAATCCGTGAAGCCGAAGGACCTGCTGATGGCATCGGTCCTCAACTTGGGGGCCTCTGTACCTCTGAGACCAACTTTTCCTTTGGAGTTTCTGGTAGAGTGCTCAAACTCTGCCCGAACCCGACCAGGCCCGACCTGACGTTTTCGGGCCGGGCCTAAAATGTATGCTGATCAGGCTGGGCCGGGCCTCGGGCTCCATTGGAAAAAAAAGATATATTGCATTTTTTACAATAGTAAAAATAATAATTGTGTCTGTTTGTTTATTTATCTATTAAAGGTATATTCAGTGATTTGACTTAATTCAAATATCACTTATTTTTTCTTTTTTTCTGGATAATCCTCCCTACTATAGAGTGTGCTGACCATATAAGGAGTTCCTCCCGGTCCCCAGTGAGCCCCTGGGGTCAAAAAACCCTAGTTTCAGTTTTGGTGGCGGGTGGCAAAACCTTCATCCAATCAGGATGAGAGGGGCCTTCCTCCAATCATGATCGAGTGGGGGCGGGCCTTGGTGCACATGCTGTTGGCCTGTTGCACTTCCCCCCACTGTAAAGCGTGCATGTGCACATTTTGTTACCGGGGCGGACTGGGTGGTTTTCCAAATCACCCAAATCACTGAATGCTCCTTTAACGCCATTTATCTGGCGTTTCACTTTTACTCTGATAGAGTTCTCAAATTCTGCCCAAACTCGACCCGGCCCGACTCGACGTTTTGGGGCCTAAAATCTATGCTAATTTGTGGGACCGATGCCGATTAATAATTTAAAAAAAAACCTTGAATCCGATGCCGATGTGTTTGCCGATTACTCTCCCATGACTACAGATCAATAATGACCTGGCGTCTGTCTACATAACGTGCCATCTCAATTACATGTTTTATCCTTTTGCATTTAAAGCCTGCAAGGTCGTCTGTCGGCCTCGATGAAAACACAAACACACTGAGTACTAATTTAAACGCATTTTCCTCTGGAGGAGTGCATGGGTAAAGTTTGTGAAGAAATTAAGAAGTGCCGGAGACGTGGTGATGTAACAGTCAGGTTGTTGAGTCCATGACTCGACGTTGACTCGCATGCAGAGGAGGACGAGGCGAACATGAGTCATGGTGATTAATATAATAATAACGGCCTCTTCAAAGACGCTAATTAAAACATCGCCTGGCATGTCACACGCTCGGCCACCACACATTTCATCGTGCTGACAAAAGGAATATTACAGATACTACCCTCGTACTGTACGTGCACGCACTGTGTACAGAGACAAAAAAAGTGAAATTATATAGATTATAAAATCTCTTTGTGATGTGGACATGAAACATACTTGGAATTGCATCAAGCTCCCTAACTATAGTTCTATCCTCTTTTTAACCATTTTGGTGATTTAAGCATTGTTATGCTTTAGCTGTTGAAAAATAGCAGATCTACAAGCTCATAGCGCGCCACCTAGTGGCGCGCTACGAGCTTGCAGGTCTGCTATTTTTGATAAATCGTGAAAATGCGGCGCAAATCTTTGAATAATTATATATTCTTTTAGAGCAAACGTTTTTAACTCAAATAGTTGCTTCTGGGGGGGTCCCTGGAACAACATATTTTCAGATGGGGGTCGGCGGCCAATTACATATAATCTTGGGGGGTCCTTGACATGAAAATGCTTGAGAACCACTGACACAGAAACATAAGGGTTTTTCAGAAAACTGTCATGATTTAGAAGACGTTTCGTAAAATCGTTCCCAGGTCAAAATGGGTTAAGGTAATGTTTCTATATAATAGATAGATGTTCTTTATTTGATTTATTTGCTCTCCCGCATGGATCTACTCGTGAATTATACCCAGTGGTGGAAAAAAGTACTCACACATTTTACTTAAAGGTATATTCAGTGATTTTACTTAATTCAAATATCACTTATTTTTTATTTTCTTCTGGATAATCCTCCCTACTATAGAGTGTGCTGACCATATAAGGAGTTCCTCCCTGTCCCCAGTGAGCCCCTGGGGTCAAAAAACCCTAGTTTCAGTTTTGGTGGCAGGTGGCAAAGCCTTCATCCAATCAGGATGAGAGGGGCCTTCCTCCAATCATGATCGACTGGGGGCGGGCCTTGGTGCACATGCTGTTGGCCTGTTGCACTTCCCCCCACTGTAGAGCGTGCATGTGCACATTTTGTTACCGGGGCGGACTGGGTGGTTTTCCAAATCACCCAAATCACTGAATGCTCCTTTAAGTATCAGTACTGCAATCTATAGTAACTCTGTTCGGAATTCAAAATGTATATTGGTATCAAGAGGTTATTAAAGTACCAAAACTAGAAAGTACTCATTATGCATGAATGTCCCCATTTCAATTCAATCAAATGTAAAAAAAATAATCTTTTGAAAATGGCGGATCTACAAGCTCACACTGCGTCACGATGTGACGTGTTGTGAGCCTGTAGACATACACTTTACAGTACTGTCAACAGCACCACACATAATAATAATAATAATAATAAAACTTTATTTATATAGCACTTTTTTAAACAAAGTTACAAAGTGCTTTGAACAGTCAGACAACAATAACAGAATACATCACTGGTGCAAACAATAGAAAATGCAAAATAACAAACACAGATACAAATCAGGGAGATGCAAAGGCTATTCTATAAAAATGGGTCTTTAGGAGGGTTTTAAAATGTGTTAGAGACTGGGTTAGTCTCAGCTCCTCTGGTAGGCTATTCCAGAGCCTTGGGGCCTTAACCACAAAAGCCCGATCCCCTTTAATGACCAATTTAGCCTTATAGGTCACCTTCAGTAGACCCTGACCCGATGACCTTAAGGTACGTGGCGGCACATAAAATTCTACCATGTTACATAATTAATTGCATTTTTATAGCGCTTTTCCAAGTGCTCAAAGCGCTTTACAATGGTTCATTCATTCATACATTGGGAGTTGAAGTGGCGAACAGTCGACGCCAGCGTCCTCACTTCCCACATTCACACACCAATGGTGGCGAGCTCACACCAACCGACTCATTGGAGGCAATGTAGGGTTCAGTCAGTGTCTTGCCCAAGGACACTTCGACATGTGGACAGGAGGAGCCGGGATTCGAACCGCCGACCCAGGGATCATTGGACGACCTGCTCTACCTCCTGAGCCACAGCCGCCCAACATACGTTGGAACGAGCTTCGCAACATATCCCTCTCACTGGTATATTTGTGTTGGCCGGTTGCCTTTACAGATATATACCATCTGCTGCTGTGCTCCCGCACCTTTATTCCATTCTGACCTGAGATCAGATTCTAAAAATGTCTTCTACATCCTGACAGTTTTCTGAAAAAGCTATGTTTCTATGTCAGTCGTTCTATGTCAGGCCTTCGGTTTAAAAAAAACAGCAGACAAACAAGCTCGTAGCGCGCCACTCGGTGGCGCGCTACGAGCTTGTAGATCTGCTATTTTTCAATAGCTAAAGCATAACATAATGCTAACACCAAAAGGGGTTACCGCCCAAAATGGGTTATAAGCATATTATATCTCAGGCACTATATGTGACTAATTTTGATACAGAGACAGTCATGGCGGCAAGACTAAGGAGAGGAGAAAAACTGTATTTTTTTATTTTTTTATCCGAAATGAAGTTAATAGCACAGGCAGTCGAGGCAGACTCTTCACACATACTAGAGCATGTCTGAAATAAATGTCAGAGCTGAAATGTCATGTAAATATGAAATAAATGCTTAAACATGTAGCTATAGGTGTAATGTTAGAGACCACAGAAGTGAACCTTTCAAGCCTGTTTTCTCAACTCGCTGTTTCTCTGCAAGACATTACTCTATGAGCCATATCTCCAAAACTGGTGGGTCAAACTGAACAACCAATATGTCAATTTGAAGCTATGATTACCTGCTTTCACATGACATGAAAAAAACGAAAATTTTAAAAAACGTCAATGCCTCGGTCACATATCTCTGCTGTCGGGAAGACACCACCTATCTCCAAAATGTTCAATTTTTCAGGAAATTCTAAGAAAACCTTATATTTTGAAAACGATGCAATACTGCCTCATTAAAGTTGGTGTTGTGACTTTATATGTTGTCAATTACTTCATGCATGAGAGGGGGAGAGGTGGTGGAGTTATAGCTGCTTTAGCAGACGGTTTGAGGGTCCAATGGAGTTACGAGGTTGTGTCCAAAGTGTTTTTTAGTGCTTTCCATTGGTTCAATATTTTCGAAACAACACACAGAGGGTGTTCAATAGCACTGATTTATGAAAAGAAAAAAATCTAAAACCTCAAAAACGGAGTTAGGAGGTTTCCTCCCGACAGCAACGGTATGCAAATAATATGTAGATTTGTTTTCTTCCCTGATCTCCTTTCCCACTCGCCTCTCTTATTCTTCCCATTCTTTCTTCTATGGAAATAACGACACGATGGGGAACGTTGCACGTACAGTAAACCTGTGATGTGACAATAAAGACTGATTCTGATTCTGATCGTTGTCATGCAAATGTGAAAAGAAACAAACAACACAAAGGCAGTGACTGACTGATGACAGGGTGGAGACCAAATGTACCATGATTTAAAACAGCTAACATTTATGATAGATAGATAGATAGATAGATAGATAGACAGATAGATAGATAGATAGATAGATAGATAGATAGATAGATAGATAGATAGATAGATAGATAGATAGATAGATAGATAGATAGATAGATAGATAGAAACTGTATTACAGGCTCGTGGCCCACAAGGTAAGACAGTACATCACAAATAGAGAATAAAAATAAATATAAATACAATACATTTACCCAGCCCCACAGGTTACTAGATAGACAGATAGACAGATAGATAGATAGATAGATAGATAGATAGATAGATAGATAGATAGATAGATAGATAGATAGATAGATAGATAGATAGATAGATAGATATGGTTCCATCTAAACCACCGGATAATCAGCAAAGACCTCCGAACATTGCGCATTTTATCCAAACCATGGAGAGCTCCATAAGATTAGGAGTTATTCAGCTTTTTAGTCAGCCTGTATAATGGGAGGTGGACGGCAGTGCGGTTGCGCAACCCGGTCTAGGATCGCTAAAGAAGGAAAGGCCAAGCCAATAAAAATAAAAATTAACGGAACGTTACGCCAGAAGCAGTTGCTGGTTGGAATTCCTTCTGACGGAACGTTCCGCCAGGAGCAGTTAAACCGTTAAGACATGTGAATCCCTTCTCCTGACTCCTTCAAAACCGCTCTCAAAGGGGACTTACGGACGGCTGCAATTCGAAACTGCACCCCGTAAAAAAATAAATAAGTCTGGTCCCCCCCCAACCCCTTTTCCCGCACTGTATATTTTTCTTTTCCCTTTTTACCTCCTTTATGACGAATTCCTGTTTTTATTTTTGTTATATAGAAGTGTATATTTGTACGTCTCTACTGTTATGATGAATAGAAAAGGGTGGTCCCTATTGTAAACAAGTGTAATGGTATGGTAATGATATGGTAATGATATGGTAATGGTATGGTAATGGTATGGTAATGGTATGTAATGGTATGTAATGGTAAATGTAAGTGTAATGGTGTCGTCCACAGTTTTTTTCTATCGAGTTGTGCTTTCATGTGAAATGTACCTACTGTATTCTGCATACTGTTAATACATACTTCAATCAATCAATCAATCAATCAATCAATCAATCAATCAATCAACCAATCAATCAATCAATCAATCATGTAAAACATGCTCACATACGGGTATCTTAATGGACATTTGGGGACTTCAAAGACAAGCACATTGTAGACAGGTCGCTCACAATGCAAAAAAAAGGGGGGGGGGGGGGGGATCACTATCTGTCATTAATTTTCTTGATTTGATGCTTGAATAAACAGGCTTCAACGTCTCAAACGAAGTCGAACGAAGGAAAGGAAACTGCCAGGAGGCCGAGCACCGAAAGTACTTTCTGGCACTTGCGGTTCTTGGAAAGAATCTTTTAAATGCCAACTGGAAGGCCATCAAAGACCACATACTGTGCGGCACTAAAGTGCGGGGAGGGGCGGGGAGGGGAGGGGGGGGGGGGGGGGGAGAGAGAGAAAAGAATAATGCTTTTTTCCCCCCCTTTTAAGTGGAAGCTCTGTGACTATATTGAGCCTCGGGAGCTACTGACGGGTCCATAAATCCCAGCATCAATTATTAAGCCACATTTGTTTTAATGTGCTAAAAGTAACCCCCCGAGGAATGAGCCTAATGCAACAAGCAGGAAACTCAGATGGAGACCGTACGTAAAGTGACCCGCGTGGACCGCGGGGTCGGCCTCTCTTTAACCCATTTATGCCTGACGTCGAAGTTTAAAAAAATGTATTTTTTAACTTCATGTTTCTATGTCAGTGGTTCTAAATATTTCATGTCAAGGACCCCAAAAATTATAGGCCAGCCGAGCCCCATCTGAAAATATGTTGTTCCAGGGACACCCCCCCAGAAGCAAAGATTTGAGTTAAATGTTTCACTCTGTAATATATATTCAAAGGTTTGAGGCATATTTTCACGATTTAAAAAAAATAGCAGACCTACAAGCTCATAGCGCGCCACTCGGTGCCGCGCTATGAGCTTGTAGATCTGCTATTTTTTCAACATAATGCTTAAAACACCAAAAGGGGTTCCCACCCAGAATGGGTTAATGTCGGGGCAGGCTGGAGTGGAGTGGAGTGGAGTGGAGTGCAGGAAAACACATCAAACACCAAACGGACCCCGTCCTTCCGTTCAAACGCTACGAGGGCCGAGGCCACCAGCCAGGAGCCATTATTAGTGGCTAAACGAGAGAGATTTTCCACTCACTCAGAGGTGGAGACATGCTTCCTAGATTGAGCTAAACGACAGAGAATGCCACTCACTCAGAGGTGGAGACATGCTTCCTAGATTGAGCTAAACGACAGAGAATGCCACTCACTCAGAAGTGGAGACATGCTTCCTAGACTCCCGTGTTTGTTGGCCTGCAGACCTGCAGCCTTTTGGCATCTTCTTATGTCTATAACCTCAGACCTTCTGCTTTTTAGTGCTGCATATCTCTGGTTCATTTGCTATGATATTCTTCTTCCCTGTATCCCCGGCGCGTCACCACCACCAATTCACTGTCAGTATACGTCGCGACTAACCTGACTCCGCCAGATGGGGCAGCAGAGAGTACACTGGCGTTCCCCCCAGTGTACTCTCTCTCGATTTCGTTTGAGACGGTGAAGCCTGTTTATTCAAGCATCAAATCAAGAAAATTAATGACAGATAGTGATTTTTTTTCTCCCTTTTTTTTGGCATTGTGAGCGACCAGTCTACAATGTGCTTGTCTTTGAAGTCCCCGAATGTCCATTAAGATACTCGTTTGCTCGGTGTGAGCATGTTTTTCATGATTGATTGATTGATTGATTGAAGTATCTATATTAACAGTATGCAGAATACAGTAGGTACATTTCACATGAAAGCACAACTCAATAGAAAGAAACTGTGGACGACACCATTACACTTACATTTACCATTACATACCATTACCATATACCATTACACTTGCATTACACTGTTCACCGTTTACAATAGGGACCACCCCCACTCTCACAGATAGGTGATTTCAAGCCTATATATTAGCACATCTAAGATTGATTGAACAGCCAGGAGCGCAGATAGCATTTTATAACTGGGGGGGGGGGGGGACATATTTGGGGGCTATCTGTGCGCGCAAAGCACGCACAAAAAATGTCATGAAGAGGGGGGAATGCCCCCCCCCCCCCGCGCTTTTGCGCACAATTACGCAGATTTTCCGCGTTTTTTTGCGGATTTCACGGCAAAACACTGCCGGCAAAACACTTTCTTTTGGACTTGGCCCCTCATGAAACTGAGGGGGTCGATCCCCCCCCCGTCCCCCACCCCTATCTACACGCATGTGAACAGCAACTGTGCCATTTTTGCCTAGCCAATAAAGCATGCCTATAACCCGGGAATAGGCAAAAATAGAACAAAACGAAATAAATAAAACGCCCACGCTCATCCCACACCCCCAGATACCATGTGACACCCCTGCAGTCTCCCCCATTTAATTATTGAAAACTAGGGGGGAAAAAAACAATCTCACACTTCTTTACATCTTGTGAACCATGTGATGATGTGACAATAAAATGGATTGTGATTGTGAAACGCTGCACGAGCACACATTCAAAACGAGCTTCCTGCATTCAGTCAGCATGTCAGCTCGTTAGCGCATCGTCCGTGTCCGCCGGAAACCTCATAATAACGTCCCAAACTGTTACATTTCAGGATTAAAATTCAAAGATAGCAAAAGGCAGCAGATCCAACAAAACCCGTCGCTTCGCAAAACACATTTTGAGCATCCGGATCGGTTACTTTTGATGCTTCATACAGTGCGACGCTGTAATACCATCAAGTATAGGACGTTAATTACGAAAGAAACACAAAAAGTAAAAAAAAAAAAAAAAAAAAAAAAAAAAAATGGAGATGGGAGGTTTCTTGCCCGACAACACAGCGACAGTATGCGAATAAGCAACCCAATCTGGAGGTGAATCTGTAGACTGATCTGCGAGCGACGCACGGCTTCATGTCGAAGTCACACACAGCGATCGCCCGCAGCGAATCATTATGCAGATCTATATGGACTGCGGGACATGGATATATACGCAACGTGCCTTGAAGTCGTTTGCATTGTATTGGAGCGGACCGCGCATTATTTACAACCCATGCAGTTACTGAGTGACTGCTAGACAGCTGAACGTTTCCTTCATTAGACATGAAGGAGAGCGCGCGTGCGTGCGTGCGTGCGTGCGTGCGTGCGTGCGTGCGTGCGTGCGTGCGTGCGTGTATGTGCGAATACTATACTTGTGCGGGCCACGTGTCTCTACTTGTGCGGGCCACGTGTCTCTACTTGTGCGGGCCACCCCTTTTGGTGTTTAAAGCATTATGTATGTTAAACTTATAGCTATTGGAAAAAGATAGCAGATCTACAAGCTCATAGAGCGGCGCGAAGAGCTTGTATATCTGCTATTATTTTTCAAAAACCGCGATAATGTGCCGCAAATCTTTGATATATATTCTCTCAGAGCAAACGTTTTTAACTCAAATCTTTGCTTCTGGGTGGGGGGGGGGGAAGGTCCCTTGAGGGCTGTCTTACTGAGACGACATGTAGTCCAGGAAGGAACTAGTGAGCCCAGTGTCCATGACATCAGAGACACTGCATGAGCTTGTAGATCTGCCATGTTCAGCACAATGCACTGCGTGAGCTTGTAGATCTCCTATGATCAGCACAATGCATTGCGTGAGCTTGTAGATCTCCTATGATCAGCACAATGCACTGCGTGAGCTTGTAGATCTCCTATGATCAGCACAATGCACTGCATGAGCTTGTAGATCTGCTATGATCAGCACAATGCACTGCGTGAGCTTGTAGATCTCCTATGATCAGCACAATGCATTGCGTGAGCTTGTAGATCTCCTATGATCAGCACAATGCACTGCGTGAGCTTGTAGATCTCCTATGATCAGCACAATGCACTGCGTGAGCTTGTAGATCTGCTATGATCAGCACAATGCACTGCGTGAGCTTGTAGATCTGCTATGATCAGCACAATGCACTGCGTGAGCTTGTAGATCTGCTATACTGTATGTTCAGTGTGTGAACTCGTCGTCATGCAGGCCTCATGGGTCATGTTTAAAAATGGCTAAATAAAATATATTTTAAAGAAATGTCTACCCTACAACATTGCTATCGTCACGAGTATATTAATACAGTGTGTGCACGTGCACGGCTGTGTGTGTGTGTGTGTGTGTCTGTCTGTGTGTCTGTCTGTCTGTGTGTCTCTGTCTGTGTGTCTCTGTCTGTCTGTGTGTCTCTGTCTGTCTAGCGCATCGTCTAGCGCATCGTCCGTGTCCGCCGGAAACCTCATAATAACGTCCCAAACTGTTACATTTCAGGATTAAAATTCAAAGATAGCAAAAGGCAGCAGATCCAGCAAAACCCGTCGCTTCGCAAAACACATTTTGAGCATCCGGATCGGTTACTTTTGATGCTTCATACAGTGCGACGCTGTAATACCATCAAGTATAGGACGTTAATTACGAAAGAAACACAAAAAGTAAAAAAAAAAAAAAAAAAAAAATGGAGATGGGAGGTTTCTTGCCCGACAACACAGCGACAGTATGCGAATAAGCAACCCAATCTGGAGGTGAATCTGTAGACTGATCTGCGAGCGACGCACGGCTTCATGTCGAAGTCACACACAGCGATCGCCCGCAGCGAATCATTATGCAGATCTATATGGACTGCGGGACATGGATATATACGCAACGTGCCTTGAAGTCGTTTGCATTGTATTGGAGCGGACCGCGCATTATTTATAACCCATGCAGTTACTGAGTGACTGCTAGACAGCTGAACGTTTCCTTCGTTAGACATGAAGGAGAGCGAGCGTGCGTGCGTGCGTGCGTGCGTGCGTGCGTGCGTGCGTGCGTGCGTGCGTGTATGTGCGAATACTATACTTGTGCGGGCCACGTGTCTCTACTTGTGCGGGCCACGTGTCTCTACTTGTGCGGGCCACCCCTTTTGGTGTTTAAAGCATTATGTATGTTAAACTTATAGCTATTGGAAAAAGATAGCAGATCTACAAGCTCATAGCGCGGCGCGAAGAGCTTGTATATCTGCTATTATTTTTCAAAAACCGCGATAATGTGCCGCAAATCTTTGATATATATTCTCTCAGAGCAAACGTTTTTAACTCAAATCTTTGCTTCTGGGTGGGGGGGGGGGAAGGTCCCTTGAGGGCTGTCTTACTGAGACGACATGTAGTCCAGGAAGGAACTAGTGAGCCCAGTGTCCATGACATCAGAGACACTGCATGAGCTTGTAGATCTGCCATGTTCAGCACAATGCACTGCGTGAGCTTGTAGATCTCCTATGATCAGCACAATGCATTGCGTGAGCTTGTAGATCTCCTATGATCAGCACAATGCACTGCGTGAGCTTGTAGATCTCCTATGATCAGCACAATGCACTGCATGAGCTTGTAGATCTGCTATGATCAGCACAATGCACTGCGTGAGCTTGTAGATCTCCTATGATCAGCACAATGCATTGCGTGAGCTTGTAGATCTCCTATGATCAGCACAATGCACTGCGTGAGCTTGTAGATCTCCTATGATCAGCACAATGCACTGCGTGAGCTTGTAGATCTGCTATGATCAGCACAATGCACTGCGTGAGCTTGTAGATCTGCTATACTGTATGTTCAGTGTGTGAACTCGTCGTCATGCAGGCCTCATGGGTCATGTTTAAAAATGGCTAAATAAAATATATTTTAAAGAAATGTCTACCCTACAACATTGCTATCGTCACGAGTATATTAATACAGTGTGTGCACGTGCACGGCTGTGTGTGTGTGTGTGTGTGTCTGTCTGTGTGTCTGTCTGTCTGTGTGTCTCTGTCTGTGTGTCTCTGTCTGTCTGTGTGTCTCTGTCTGTCTGTGTGTCTCTGTCTGTCTGTCTGTCTGTCTGTCTGTCTGTCTGTCTGTCTGTCTGTCTGTCTGTCTGTCTGTCTGTCTGTCTGTCTGTGTGTCTCTGTCTGTGTGTCTCTGTCTGTCTGTGTGTCTCTGTCTGTCTGTCTGTCTGTCTGTCTGTCTGTCTGTCTGTCTGTCTGTCTGTCTGTCTGTCTGTCTGCGCGCGCGACAGGCGTGCGTGTGTGCGTGCGTGCGTGCGTGCGTGCGTGCGTGGCGTGCGTGCGTGCGTGCGTGGCTTGCGTGCGTGCGTGCGTGCATGATGGATGTTGAAGGCCCGTCTTATTAGTGCTCAGCTCAGCTGTGCCGGTCGAGGCGCTGATTGACAGGCAGGAGAAGAAATAAATAAGCGTCCAACACACACTGAGCCGTCGAACAACAACGGCGGTGATATATACGTGTTGTCACTTCCAACATGACTCACTTACACATGACACACACACACACACACACACACACACACGCGCACACACACACACACACACACACACACACACACACACACACACACACACACACACACACACACACACACACACACACACACACAGCGACCATAATACTGTATAGTGGAGTGTCAAAATCTGTATCGGATTACTCTTAACGCATTCTGAACGGGAACCCCTTTTGGTGTTTAAAGCATTATGTATATGTTACACTTATAGCTATTGGAAAAAAATAGCAGATCTACAAGCTCAGAGCTAAGAGCTTGTATATCTGCTATTATTTTTCAAAAACCGCGATAATGTGCCGCAAATCTTTGATATATATATTCTCTCAGAGCAAACGTTTTTAACTCAAATCTTTGCTTCTGGGTGGGGGGGGGGGGGGGGGGGGGTCCCTTGAACAACATATTTTGAGATGGGGGTCGGAGGTCAAATACGTATCATATCATTTTGGGGTCCTTGACACGAAATAGTTTGAGGACCACTGAAATAGAAACATATGGTTTTTCAGAAAACTGTCAGGATCTAGTCAAGACCTTTTGTAGAATGGAGCTCAGGTCTGAATGGGTTAACAGGAGCACTCTATAATGCTAGCCTGCATTACCGTAGAGTACTGCACGACTGGAACGGAGGTGTCTCAACCGTAAATCACATAATATTGATTGATTGAATACTTTATTAGACATAATAAATGCGAGTGCAGTCACACCACCGCCTGTATATACTGGTCGAAAAGGATGTGTACACAAAACAGGTCCTGGCGGACTTGTTTCCATTAAAGATGGAGTGCCGCACGGTTTTTTCTCCACCCTATAAAACATGATCATCAGGTATTATTGAGTGGTGCAAACCACTCCAACAACTGGCTTTGTACCTGTGTACCCGTGTTTGTTCGTACCAAAAAAAACAGCATGGTTGCTATGGTTAGTATGTGACGTCACTGACATCACGTCAGACCACAGCTGATCAGGCTATATAAGACCTTGCACCACTTAGTTCACACGGGTGTGATTTTTATAATATAAGGAGGAAGACCTTTTTTCCAAAAAAAGTGTACAGTATTTGTTAAAATCTGGCTTTTATGTGGACACGCCCACCAGTTCATTAAGTATGTCTGGTTTGCCTGGTGGTTGGTGATGGGTGGTGATCCACCTGAACTGAAGCCGCACCCACATGCTGTAGTTGTATGATAAAGGAGGAGGGGTTAGGGGAGGGGGCTGCTAGTGTGACGTCACTATATTACTGTTTATTTCATTGGTTAATACACCAGTGCACATAAAGACGACTCCAGGGTGTCTAATGAAGTACTGTCACCTCATAGACACATGAAAAACACTCCATCTTTATAAGGTCCTGTACTGTATATGTAGGGCTGGGGCGGTATGGATTTTTTTGTTTTGTTATCGCAATAATAAATCACTGTTTACAGACTGTATGGCGGTATTGAGCGATACCTAACAAAAAGTAGTTTTTCATTAAATACATACAAAAAATATAAAAATAATCATTGTACAAATAATAATATAAGGGGCCCTTATGCTGACTCGTCCTCATGCATTGAAGGAAGCATGCGCTCAGTTCGGGGCTCTCCCCAGGTTGGCGGAGGGACAGTAGAGTAGCAGCCAGGATTATACAGCTTTATAGACAATTGGCCCCGGGTGAAAAAAAATGGTTTTATATATAATCGCGGTTATGAACTCGCGGTAGCCTATGCCTTACACTACCGTCGTGTGGCGGTATTGACGGTAGTGTGTGAATTTGTTTACTAAGACTGCACTTTTGGGTTCTTGTTGGCTGTATGGTATTTGCATCAACACAGACAGAGGAAGGTGTCGCACCCGACGGACACTATAAAATGTGACACTTCTGTTGTTGACAGCATAGTATAACGCTGACGAAGGCTATACGCCGAAACGCGTACGTTGTGCTGTCTGCTCTGCAGCATACTGTGCGAATATAAAATAATAAAAAAGTGCCTTAAAGCAGGGGTTCTCAACGTTTTTGGCCGGGGACCCCCGGAAATGCTTTGGCAATGTCTCGGGACCTCCGCCCCGCCCCCTCCCGACCCCCAATATAAATTGACTGCTACAATAACCTTAAACCATTTTGGGCGGGAACCCCTTTTGGTGTTTTAAGCATTGTTATAATTTAGCTATTGAAAAATAGCAGATCTACAAGCTCATAGCGCGCCACCGAGTGGCGCGCTACAAGCTTGTAGGTCTGCTATTTTTGAAAAATCGTGAAAATAAAATTTAAAAAAAAACTTTTTTTTTAATTTTTTATCAGTATTATAATGACTAAAATATTAAAAATATTAAATAATCTGCATATCAGCACCCCCACCACCTCAGGACATTGTGGTACTGCAGCTAAAACTGCTTTCAAAGTCCAGAAAGAAATAACTTTGAGGGACATAGACAATAGGATATTAAATATTAAAAGCAGTTTTAAAATGCATGTTATTTGCGCTTTAAACCAAATGACATGTCCGTGAGTGCTGGTATTCTCTCCTTGGAGAATTTCTTGTAAAGTTAACTTTCCTTCGACCGCGCACCCGGTAAGAATGTTCAGAGAAATTAAGACAGATTGGAGTCGTGCGGGCTCCTTGCTTCATTGATACCGCGGTATGCCTTACACAAATACACAACCACCATGTGGCGATATTGCGGTTATTGCACCCAGCCCCAGTTGTATTCAATTCATCAACAAAACACACACAAAAAATCACATATAATGTAATAAACAGCTACTGTATACAGTAGCTCTCACCGCTGTTCACATAAGTCTTCAGTTCATACATTTTGATGTGTTTTCTTTTTCTTTTTTTTTTTTTTACTTCTTACCATTTGATCATAGTGCATGCGCATGTGCGTGCGTGCGTTGCGTGCTTGCGTTGCGTGCGTGCGTGCGTGCGTGCGTTGCGTGCGTGCGTGCGTGCGTGCGTGCGTGCGTGCGTTGCGTGCGTGCGTTGCGTGCATGCGTTGCATGCGTGCGTGCGTGCGTGCGTTGCGTGTGTGCGTGCGTGCGTTGCGTTGCGTTTTTTTTTTTTACTTCTTACCATTTGATCATAGTGCATGCGCCTGTGCGTGCGTGCGTTGCTTGCGTTGCGTTGCGTGCGTGCGTGCGTGCGTGCGTGCGTGCGTTGCGTGCGTGCGTGCGTGTGTGCGTTGCGTGCGTGCGTTGCGTGCATGCGTTGCATGCGTGCGTGCGTGCGTTGCGTGTGTGCGTGCGTGCGTTGCGTGCGTGCGTGCGTGCGTGCGTGCGTGCGTGCGTGCGTGCGTGCGTGCGTTGCGTGCATGCGTGCGTGCGTGCGTTGCGTGCGTTGCCTGCATGCGTTGCATGCGTGCGTGCGTGCGTGTGTGCGTTGCGTGCATGCGTTGCGTGTGTGCGTTGCGTGCATGCGTTGCGTGCGTGCGTTGCGTGCGTGCGTTGCGTTGCGTTGCGTGCGTGCGTGCGCGCGTGCGTGCGTGCGTGCGTGCGTGCGTGCGTGCGTGCGTGCGTGCGTGCGTGCGTGCGTGCGTGCGTGCGTGCGTTGCGTGCGTGCGGTGCGCAGAATGTGTCAGCTCCACAGCTGAATTAAAGAACATTAAAGTCGGCACTCAAATTATTCTACAGAATTCTTAATGATATTCATTTCGAAAACGTGTTAATTATGTCTGGAGCCACCGGCCATATAAGGCTGCCATATAGCAGTATCATTGTGTGCCATGCGCGAGATAAGTTGACTGGAAGAAAATCTTTCCGGCCAGTAGGCCTAGTCTTAACCCATTTTGAGCGGGAACCCCTTTTGGTGTTTTAAGCATTATGTTATACTTAAGCTATTGAAAAATAGCCGATCTACAAGCTCATAGCTTGTAGGTCTGCTATTTTTGAAAAATCGTGAAAATGTAGTGCAAATCTTTGAATATATGTTCTTTCAGAGCCAACGTTTTTTACTCAAATCTTTGCTTCAGATGCGAGGTCGGTGGCCAATTACATATATTTTTGGGGACTCCTTGACCTGAAATAGTCTGAGAACCACTGACACATATAGAAACATGGTGTTTTCAGGAAACTGTCAGGATTTAGAAGGCATTTTGTAGAATCGTTCCCAGGTCTAAATTGGTTAATAGGCTATAAAATAGGGTCGTTTTCATTAGATGAGAAACCCACGAAATTAGGCTCGGGTCCAAAAGGCAATTTATTTCAGAGATGTGGTGGAGCTGCCGAGGGGAAAAAGTTTGACACGAGAAGAGTTTTAGAATATAGATTTTCTGTACCAATTCCGAGGGACTTTGTTCACTTTTATGTCACAGCATATCACTGTGATTCTGAAGAAATGGACTTTCCAATTTCACTTTTTTTTTTTAAAAGCTTGAAGATTGAAAAGTATGAGATCCTAACATGCATCGATTTTAATTTCCGCGATCCAACCCTATCGCTATGCTAACAGATAATATTAGCATTGACTTTTATCATATAGAATAGTTTTGCAATGCAATTAATGCGTGCGTGCGTGCGTTGCGTGCTTGCGTTGCGTGCGTGCGTGCGTTGCGTGCGTGCGTTGCGTGCGTGCGTTGCGTGCTTGCGTGCGTTGCGTGCGTGTGTGCGTTGCGTGCATGTGTTGCATGCGTGCGTTGCGTGCGTGCGTTGCGTGTGTGCGTTGCATGCGTGCGTGCGTGCGTTGCGTGCGTTGCGTGCGTTGCGTGCGTGCGTTGCATGCGTTGCATGCGTGCGTGCGTTGCGTGCGTGCGTGCGTGCGTGCGTGCGTGCGTGCATCTGTACCAATTCTGAGGGACTTTGTTCACTTTTATGTCACAGCATATCACTGTGATTCTGAAGAAATGGACTTTCCAATTTCACTTTTTTTTTTAAAAAGCTTGAAGATTGAAAAGTATGAGATCCTAACATGCATCTATTTTAATTTCCGCGATCCAACCCTATCGCTATGTTAACAGATAATATTAGCATTGACTTTTATCATATCGAATAGTTTTGCAATGCAATTAATGCGTGCGTGCGTGCGTGCGTGCGTGCGTTGCGTGCTTGCGTTGCGTGCGTGCGTTGCGTGCGTTGCGTGCGTGCGTTGCGTGCGTGCGTTGCGTGCGTGCGTTGCGTGTGTGCGTGCGTGCGTGCGTGCGTTGCGTGCGTTGCGTTGCGTTGCATGCGTGCGTGCGTGCGTGCGTGCGTGCGTTGCGTGTGTGCGTTGCGTGCGTGCGTTGCCTGCGTGCGTGCGTGCGTGCGTTGCGTTGCGTTGCGTTGCGTGCGTTGCGTGCGTGCGTGCGTGCGTGCGTGCGTGCGTGCGTGCGTTGCGTTGCGTGCGTGCGTGCGTGCGTGCGTGCGTGCGTGCGTGCGTGCGTGCGTGCGTGCGTGCGTGCGTCTGTACCAATTCTGAGGGACTTTGTTCACTTTTATGTCACAGCATATCACTGTGATTCTGAAGAAATGGAGTTTCCAATTTCACTTTTTTTTTTAAAAGCTTGAAGATTGAAAAGTATGAGATCCTAACATGCATCTATTTTAATTTCCGCGATCCAACCCTATCGCTATGCTAACAGATAATATTAGCAAACGACACAATATAAATATTGTGTCGTTTGACTTTTATCATATCGAATAGTTTTGCAATGCAATGAATCAATCATATTGTTAAGTAAGCCTAAGGGGCACTGCGTGAAAAGAGGAGTTAACGGGCAATTATGGGCACTGTATTTTGCCCGTAAACCTCAAGTTTAGCAGCATATACAGTTAATATACGGTAATATACAGGTGTGATGGTAGGACAATTCGGGAGTTTACGGGAGTTGGTTGGAAAGTTTAACGGGAGTTTCCTGTAATATACACATCTGTATTCCAAGCGTTTTGCGCAGTGGGGTATGTTCTGTTGTATTTAGCTATTTTAGGAAGAAAAAAAGACAGAGGGAATTCATTATATTTCCATTCAATATCGGTTTGTCCATAATGTGTTCAAATATAATGTCCATGTATTCGCTAGAGATTCACTGGAAAAGGAAGGACAATTAAGGACATACTCTGTTTTCTTGTTACTTTTGTGGGTCAATGTATTAATTAATTTACGAAGTAGCCGTTGTAATACGGGTCAGTGCCTAACCCCCCCCTGCCGGGTTTGTATCCCTTGCATATTATATGTGTGTGTGTGTGTGTGTGTGTGTGTGTGTGTGTGTGTGTGTGTGTGTGTGTGTGTGTGTGTGTGTGTGTGTGCGTGTGTGCGTGCGTGCGTGCGTGTGTGTGTGTGTGTATCATAGCATGTCCTTCATGAGATCAATAAAGGGACCAAAGGGAACACAGTGGAAATTAGCGTCTGACATGTTCCTGTGTACATTGCTTTGTTCTGTGCATGTCAATCAATCAATCAACTAATCAATCAATCAATCAATCAACCAATCAACCAACCAACCAACCAAAGGGGCACGTCTTCTAGTTTCCAAATAATGGACAAATCCGTGGTTCAAGGGACGGTTGGCGAGCCTGCCGGACAGCTGCGTGGGCAGGTGGACCTTCCCGAGTGTCCACGGGACACAGAGCCACAGCTGTGCCTCGTTAACCGAGAAGGTGGTGTTCAGTGTCCATGAGAGAGAGAGAGTATAGTCTCGCGTTGCCAGACTGTTTCCTTTCGCAAGGTCCAAATGCTTCCGTCATACAGTCTGGAGCAACAGAAGCTCTGATCATAAGTAGAATATAATAAGGCTTCCGTCATACAGTCTGGAGCAACAGAAGCTCTGATCATAAGTAGAATATAATTAGGCTTCCGTCATACAGTCTGGAGCAACAGAAGCTCTGATCATAAGTAGAATATAATAAGGCTTCCGTCATACAGTCTGGAGCAACGGAAGCTCTGATCAAGAGTAAAATACAAATGCTTCTGATCATGAGTAAATATAAATGCTTCCGTCATACAGTCTGGAGCAACGGAAGCTCTGATCACGAGTAAAATATAAAGCGGGAAGTGGAGCCTCCTCCCCACTTTTCGTCTTTACAGTTGCGCACAACTGTAAAATAAATATAAATCATTCTGCTTAGCAGAAATGGAAATAATAAAAAATAAGCTCTAAAGATATTCTAACATATATGTATTTCTGTGAATGGAAATTACTCTCTATAGCATTCGGAGAATGTGACATTCCTATAGTTGTCAGAGAATAACGATCCTCTGATATACGTGAACAGAACAGAGTCACCCAAGACTTAAAAAAACGGCCATGCTCTCTCCACCACGCACACACACACACACACACGTGAGAGAGACACACGTGTCTCCATCGATCCACAAAGCAGCGTAATCACCTCTGTTTCCTCGCCCTCAAATCAATCGCAACCTCTGTGTCACACATAGTTTAATCCATTGAGACCTGGAACGCATCCATGTCACGTTAGCGTTAGCGTTTTAAACATTATGTTATAATTTAGCTATTGAAAAATAGCAGATCTACAAGCTCATAGCGCGCCACCGAGTGGCGCGCTATGAACTTGTAGGTCTGCTATTTTTGAAAAATCGTTAAAATGTGCCTCAAATCTTTCCGAAAATTGTCATGATTTAGAAAACTTTTTTTTTTTTATTTCGACGTCAGGCCTGAATGGGTTAAGGCCTCCTGCACACCCAGTCAGTCGCCTTTCAAGGTTTGGGATCAGTTTCGATTTTCTGCTTAGCCTCCCCCCCCCCCCATCCAATCATCTCGTCTGCTGTGTTGCAGTGTTTAATTTGAGGCTGTAGCCTTTAATAAAAGCCTATTCATGGATTCGGTTCAGTGCCCTCAGTACCCACCACGGCATGCCTGACTGATTACCTACAAAAAAAAATGTCATGTTCATGAATATTGATTGCATAGATAGGACCAAAATGGAAACAAGGCTGGGGGAAAAAAACAAATAACTTTTTGGTTCTTAGAGAAAAATTGCGGGGTTTCATATCAAAACAACCATGGCTTATGTAGATCTTAACAACAATGAATAAATGGTGTCTAAACCCGATCTCACGCAAGCACGGTGAAATAGCACGGACTGGCAATTCCGTACAGTACTAGTGAAAGCCGCGCACGCACGCACGCACGCACGCACGCACGCACGCACGCACGCACGCACACACAGTCACACTGCTATTTTTGAAAAATCGCGAAATTGTGGCGCAAATCTTTGAATATATATTCTTTCAGAGCGAACCTTTTTTTTAACTCAAATCTTTGCTTCTGAGGGCCCGGGGTTCCTGGAACTACTACATATTTTCAGATGGGGGGGGGGGGGGTCGGTGGGCAATTACATATCATGTTTGGGGTCCTTGTGTGTGTGTGTGTGTGTGTGCGTGTGCGTGTGCGTGTGCGCGTGTGTGTGTGTGTGTGAGTGTGTGTGTTTGTGTGCTCGCACGTGCTTTCGCTTCTAGGGCTCCAACCTATTGGGAAACCAACTCCCATTGGAAATTAGACAGACCACTTTAGCCTGGGTTCCACTCTGAATCGCTGCGTTCCTTGAATCTGAAAATGTCACTGCGCTACTCAGTCTGGACAGAGGCTGCTTGACTTGCATTTCATAACGTCACCTGTTACGTAGCCACGTTGTTGCTGATACGTCATCACTCATCAGCCAGCGCCACTCTGTCCATGCTTCTCACTGTTGAAAGAAATTGCGCCGTTCGAGACTTGAGAGTAAAAACCTACGGTAAAAAGTAAACAAGTCAGTAGTCCACTGTCAGATTCTGTAGTAGGGCCTACAAAAAACATGACGGCTGTGTGGGGTGAGTTTAGTGAATGATAAGGGGACGTCGCAGGACAACAGCAGTAGCTGTGTGGGGTGAGTTTAGTGAATGATAAGGGGACGTCGCAGGACAACAGCAGTACGCTGTGTGGGGTGAGTTTAGTGAATGATAAGGGGACGTCGCAGGACAACAGCAGTAGCTGTGTGGGGTGAGTTTAGTGAATGATAATGGGATGTTGCAGGACAACAGTAGTAGCTGTGTGGGGTGAGTTTAGTGAATGATAAGGGGACGTCGCAGGATAACAGCTCTGTGTGGGGTGAGTTTAGTGAATGATAAGGGGACGTCGCAGGACAACAGCTCTGTGTGGGGTGAGTTTAGTGAATGATAAGGGGACGTCGCAGGACAACAGCTCTGTGTGGGGTGAGTTTAGTGAATGATAAGGGGACGTTGCAGGACCACAGCAGTAGCTCTGTGTGGGGTGAGTTTAGTGAATGATAAGGGGACGTTGCAGGACCACAGCAGTAGCTGTGTGTGTGGTGAGTTTAGTGAATGATAAGGGGACGTCGCAGGACAACAGCAGTAGCTGCACAGTGCGCATTGATACAAGGTCAAACTGGTGTTTTTCGTCAACCAATCGGAAGCCACGGTTCCATTTCAACTTTCATATGTCCCGCCTACCTGTGGACAATAGAGCTCCGAAGTCTGACGTCACTTTCAGTAGAGGGCGTCAATCTCCAGGTTCATGTATTTGTTTATTTGCATTGAGATCCCCAAACGGCGATTTTAGGTCGCTTCATATAAGAACTGTGTTTGAAAAATAAACCGACCACCCCAGCCTTTCTGTCAGGGGAGTGGCTGTGCGTCGTTAATGATGTCCATTTATATTTGATACAGCCAGTTTCTAGAGAAAATGGAATTAATGTGACCGCAAAAGCCTTGAAACTACATATGAATGCAATGTCGCTGAGCATATACGTCACGCCCAGCTGTCAACATATTGCGTTCCTGAGATTCCTCGTTGACGTAAGCTCAGCTGGTGGTGACTCGACTCGTACTAACCACGATACATTATATATCAATAAAATAAAAATAAAAATAAACGTAATTAACGTTCAGTTTCTGTTGTGCGACGGGCTGCGGGCAGAAGCAGCCTACCCGGAAATGTAGTCTCTGGGTTGTTTGGCTCGTTTCTAACGCTTATTTTGTTACTCTTTGGGTATATTTGTACATTTCCACCTTCAGTCGATGCTTCATATCCATATCAGTGAAAAGGCCGGGGTGATCGGTTTATTTTTCAAACACAGTTCTTATATGAGGCGATCTAAAATCCCCCTATGGAGAGTACAATGCAGGGCAGTGACGTCAGGACTTCGGTGCTCTATAGGAGACTGTCCAGACTGAGTAACGCAGTGACATTTTCAGATCCGCGGAACACAGTGATTCAGGCTGGAAACATGCAGGCTAAGGCTTTTAATTAGTTTGAATAAAGATTTAGTTTCTGCTTTCTCTTTTCTTGTTTTCATTATTTTCGTATTGATATTTTACTATTGCTCTTTTGGCTTTTTGTTAATTGCCCGTTTATGTATTTATTGTATGTGAAGCACTTTGTAAACTTGTTTTTTGAAAAGTTCTACACAAATAAAGTGTATATGAGTTGCACCCATTTTGGGCGGGAACCCACTTTGGTGTTAGCATTGTGTTATGCTTTAGTTATTGAAAAATAGCAGATCTACAAGCTCATAGCGCGCCACCGAGTGGCGCGCTACGAGCTTGTAGGTCTGCTATTTTTGAAAAATCGAAGAACGACTGACATAGAAACATAGCTTTTTCAGAAAACTGTCAGGATGTAGAAGACATTTTTAGAATCTGATCTCAGGTCAAAATGGGTTAATGGTTATGTCTGTGTCAGAGTGACGTCCGCGAGGTCCGCCCGCCCCGCCTGCCGGTCTTCCTTTAAGCCACTTTTAATATTTTGGGATTTGGGGATATGTTGATGAAATCTGTGTCAGGTTCTCAGGCAGCACTAATGATGGTTCATTTAATTTGTGCTCAGCACAGATGTGCCTGTTGACTGACTGTTGGTTGTTTTGGCACTTCTCCACCCAGGTTCTAGTTGTTTTGGCACTTCTCCACCCAGGTCTATACCTCAGAGGAATGTTAAATTAATGGAATACCGGGACCTTTCATGCTTGTCTTATTCAGAGCACAGAGGTGTTGTCAGGCACAAACCTTAATTGTATATCCAGGCCATGAAGGCCATCAATTAAAACAATGATTTTAGCTTAAAGGTTAAGGATGATTACATTTGTTTTTAAATTTCAAGGCGAACATTGGTTCATAACAGTGCTTCTTAAATAACTAATCACAGCTTTAAATAACAAAATAAAAGTAGCTACTGTTGTAAAATATTGTAAACATGTCTGTAACATGGGGTCCCAGTCCAGAGATGAAAATCATAATTAAAATGGCCTGGGACCCTGTCACTCTAGCCTAGGCTAATTCATATACATTTAATTTGGGGGTCCATGAAATTAAAATGGCTGAGGAGGATCACTGGGTTAAACTGTGAGTTAATTCACATAAAATACAATGACAGACAGCCTATACATTCATTTGTATAGCCCTATGTTTCTGTTCTGCCTTGTTTGTTTTTGTTCTGCTCACTGCACTGCTGTATTATATTGTCACAACTGTGTGATATGTTCCTTGTTTTTAATTTGCTTCTATTGTTGTTCAGCACCTTGTAATTTTGTTTTTCGAAAAGTGCTTTATAAATAAAATGTACTTACTTACTTACTTACTTACTTACATACATAACTTTTGAATGAGGGCTTGGTTTAGAAAAGCCTATATTTTGTGCTAAAGTAATATATTGAATAACATATAGATTTTAATTTTAGATTTTATGGCTAGACTGGCATATGGGATTGTAGAGAGGTAAATGGTGCATTTATATAGCGCCTTTATCCAAGGCGCTTTACATAGATTGTGCATTACAATCACCCGTTCACACACACATTCATACTCCGATGGCAGCGGAAACCATGCAAGGCACCAACCAGCACATCAGGAGCAATTAGGGGTTCAGTGTCTTGCTCAAGGACACTTCGACACTCTGGGGGAGCCCGGGTTTGAGCTGGCAACCTTGCGGTTACCATCCAGCGACTCTACCCCTGAGCCACTGCCGCCCCGCCCGAGGTTATAGTGAGAGATTAGATCTCTCCATTGTGGGGCTGCAGGACTGAGGACTCTGGAGAGATAAGTCAACACAAAGTGTAAAAAGCATTTGTACAATTGTGACCAGGTCTGGCAAATAGGCCCTCATCTCGACCAGAGTAATTTTTCAGTTTTTTACAGATTATTAAAGTACAGAATGTAAGCTTTCATATGATGGAAAATATTTGAAGGAGATATGACCATTTAAAAATGATTGTGCCGTTTTACCCAAAGCTGAGAAAATCCCCTTTGAATGTTCACAACATTTCAAACACCTAGAGCTGGCTAGCCTACTTTGACTTATAAATGTATACATTTAATTTGCCCAAATCAATAATCTGTTGGAATGAAAACCTTCTTCAACAGTCAAGCTGTGTTAATATGAAAAAAAAAACGAAAATCACACAAAAACAAAAATCAAGTTTATTTTAGATTTTCTGCCTTTTCATTATAGGCGAGATGAGGACCATTTTGCTAGACCTGGTCACAATTGTGTGCTTATGAACATTTACCACGTTATGTCTGCATTGATACAGAAATGAATGATTATTAAGCGAGCGACGCGTTTTTCATCATAGTTGCGACCGCAGGTCACATTTACTATGAAATTGTGTGCATTTCCCGTCAGTCAGTTGTTTGGTTGGTCACCCCCAGGCATGACCATATACGGACATGCCTCAACGTGACATCATCAGGGATGGAGATCCCTGATGCCATCAATATTGGCCTGTTCTGAAATTCCATATGTTGATCCTTCCCCATCCATCCTAACTCTTCGATGGCTCCCTTTTGACTGATGCCATGTTCATTTAAACTCTAGACGGGCCTGCCCCAAAGTTATTAACCCATTTTGAGCGGGAACCCCTTTTGGTGGTTACATACATTATGTTATAATTTAGCCATTGAAAAATAGCAGATCTACAAGCTCATAGCGCGCCACCGAGTGGCGCGCTACGAGCTTGTAGGTCTGCTATTTTTGAAAAATCGTTAAAATGTGCCTCAAATCTTTCAGAAAATTGTCATGATTTAGAAAACATTTTTTTTAAAGGACAACTTTAGGTTTTTTCAACCAAGGTTCATGTTTTAGGTTGTTATTAGAGAAAGTAAAAGATGAGTGTAATTCTTTTTTCATTTGCTGCTTTCTTTTGTTTTAGGGATTTTGGCTGTTTTTGACAGGGGGGCGGGGGCATTCGAGCACGGGGCTAAATATGTATTTCTTTACAAAATGTTATAGCGATTTCTTTTTTTATTCTTTACTATAGTCCTACTAGACCCCAAGAAATTACATTTGGCCACAAAAGATCACAGGATCTACTGAATGTGTCAAACTGGCATATTGAGCCTATGACACACAGTGTGGCTTCCCCCCAGTAGGCTACCTTCACATTCAGTAGATAATGTGATCTTCTGTGGCCAGATGTAATTTCTTGGGGTCTAGTAGGACTATAGTAAATAATAAAAAAATAAATCGCTATAACATTTTGTAAAGAAATACATATTTAGCCCCATGCTCGAATGCCCCCGCCCCCCTGTCAAAACAGCTAAAATCCCTAAAACGAAAGAAAGCAGCAAATGAAAAGAAATTAACACTCATCTTTCACTTTCTCTAATAACAACCTAAAACATGAACCTTGGTTGAAAAAAACTAAAGTTGTCCTTTAAATTTCGACGTCAGGCCTGAACGGGTTAATGCAGCCGTGCCCGGAAGCCGGCGAAAATAGAGTTCTCAACAGGCCCGAAAATGAATGCCCGGACCTACCTGGGCCCTCATCAAACCCTGTACAGTCAAGACACTTATCCCGCTGTGCCACCCTTAGATCTCCATATATGGAGCTGACCCGTTCTGACATTCCATCTGTTGATGTGACCTCATCAAACCCCGTTCACTCAAGACACGCTCCATATATGGCCAGTACAGAATCCATTCCATATGTTTATCTGACGCCCCCCCCCCCCCATTCCAAAAGCGCCAGCGCTCGCCCAGCAGTCTGCTGTCACCCAGGCGGATTCTCGCCCTCAGGCGTCTTACTGGCATTAGTCGACGAAATCAACACTGCTTGTTGTCACTAAATAAGGTTTCTGCGGTGATGCTATGCTACGGTGATGCTATGCTATGCTATGCTACGGTGATGCTATGCTAAATAGGGAAAATTATCTCCCCCCCGGTCCCAGTGTTGTGTTTGGCAGCAATTTTTTTATTTTAGTTTTAGTCATCGTCCCTTGAATAGTTTTCATTTAGTTTGAGTCACATTGTATAGTCACCTGGAATGTTTTAGTGTTAGTCTAGTATTAGTCGACTAAATCTACAGTTGATTTAGTCGACTAAAATGTTTTTGTTGTTTTTGTTCTGCTCACTGCACTACTGTATTATATTGTCACAACTGTGTGATAAGTTCCTTGTTTTTAATTTGCTTCTATTGTTGTTCAGCACCTTTGTTTCGATTGTTGATTTAGTCGACTAAAATGTATTTTGGCGGGCCTTGATGCCGTCGTAATGACACCTGCTGACACCTGCTAGCCGATCTACAAGCTCACAACGCGTCGCAGCGACGCGTTGTGAGCTTGTAGATCGGCTATTTTCAGCATGCAACCAGTTATAAGTTAGTTTTAGTCATCATAGTGTAGTTTTTATCTAGTTTCCATTTCGCTTTTGTCAGTGGAAAAAGGCAGTCGACGAACATTTTTCGTCTTAGTTTTAGCCAACACTGCGCCCGGTCTACACGTGTCCTCTACATGAGTTCCATCCAGCGGTTAGGAGGAAGTGGCGTAATGCCTCCTCCTCCTCCTCCTCCTCCTCCGATAATCTTCCCAACAAGCCGTACAAGGAACCGAACGCCAAAGTACTACACACTCTCTCCCCGCGGTTGCAAATAAGCCACTTTGTTTGTGGAACACTCGCCAAGTGGCAAAAAAGAAAACGGGAGAAGAAAAGGCAGCTGCTGCTATCTACGCCGTCTCGAGGGGCTAGTTAATTTTAGAAAGATAATCTCCAAGCAATATGCGGAGGGATTAAGACATTAAATAAAACCCTGGCAGCGCGTTGGGGCTAGATGATAAGGCTGTCATCGCGGTGGGAGATGTACATATACGTACCGACGACGCATCACAGGAACACAGGGAAGTGTGCATATATGCGGTTTGATGCTAATCAGCGACGCGGATCGGGTAAAAAAAGAAGAAAAGAAAAAGAAAAAAATGAAATAAAAAACACACACAGTTGTTGTTATGACATGTCTAGTTACAGTACATCGCCTCAATCATGTTTTTCCCGCTCTCTGTTAACCAATTTAGGCCTGAAAACGATTTTAAAAAATGTCTTCAGTTTTCTGAAAAACCCATGTTTCTATTTCAGTGGTGCTCAACCTTTTTCACGTCAAGGACCCCCAGAATTATCTGTATTTGGCCGCAGATATAACAAATATGTTGTTCCAGGGACCCCCCCCCCCCCCCCCCCCCCCCCCCCCCCCCCCCCCCCCCCCCCCCCCCCCAGAAGCAAGGATTTGAGTTAAAAATGTTCGCCCGGAAAGAATATATATTCCAAATTTTCACAATTTTTCAAAAATAGCGCTAAGAGCTTGTAGATCTGCTATTTCTCAATAGCTATAGTATAATAATGCTTTAAAAACACCAAAAGGTTTTGCCGCCCAGAACGGGTTAAAACGTGAATGATGATAGCCATTATGGCGGCACATCTTGGGATATCACGGCTGATGTGTCTCCCGAGGCGGTGCTCAGCGTGCTATTTCAACACTCTATAGTATAGAATGAGACATTGGAGAATGGAGGAGGAGGAGGAGGTGGAGGTTATGTGAATGCACTGCTCCGTCGATGTCATTTGCATAACGCCGGGTGTATAGAACTATAGAACTATAATCCTCATGAGTGGAGGGGTTCAACACACACCTGAGGGCCCTTCCCTTCTTCTTCTCTTCCCTCTGCCAAAAACCCCACGCATCCATCCATCCATGCAAATCCTCCTCTTATTACAAGACCCCTCGCTGAACGGAACCGCTCAACCCCGCCAGGGAGAACGAGAGAGAGACTATCACCACAGACACACGGGGAGAGAGAGAGAGAGAGAGAGAGAGAGAGAGAGAGAGAGAGAGAGAGAGAGAGAGAGAGAGAGACACAATGTTACATATAGAGAAAACATGTACTTCAATGGAATTCAAGGTACAACTGGGGCTGAGCTGAGCGCCATGCATGGCTTTGCACTGCAACACTAAGCAGATCTGATCCTTTTTTTGAACAATGTCTGGGATTGGAAACCAAAACACACGGAAAACAAAAGAAAAGCATCCCCGGTGCAGGTGAATAACAACAGTGGTGGAGCGCGTAACGTAAATAAAGTACATTTTACTCAAGTACCGTTCTGTTCTTCACTTCACTGTCTGACGATGTACTTGTCAGTGAGGTGTCTCAGTTGTGTCACTGTTTTGTACTTTCTTGCCGTTGTTTTTTCTGTGTTTTTAGCTGTAGTGTATTTGTTTTTTAGTTTTTTCTGCATGTGCAGCACTTTTTAAACCCTGACTTTTGAAACGTGCTATACAAGACCGTATAGCCCGTCCTGAATCGCTGCATGCGTTCTCAAT
>NC_136807.1:57403593-57443593 GCF_951216825.1 Electrona antarctica
TGTGTGTGTGTGTGTGTGTGTGCGCGCGCGCGTGTGTGCGCGCGTGCGTGTGTGTGTGGGAGATGGAATCACCACAGCAGAGGAACGCTCCTATAGTCTGCGCTCCCACGGACACGGAGCGAGTTCTTCCAACCAGCTGAAGAAGAAGAATGCCACCGAGTTCTGCCGGTCTGACGATCTAAAGTCCCGTAGATCCATTATTATTATTAGTATTATTATCATTATCATTATTATTATTATTATTAGTACAGTCCTGAACTTCATCCTATACACTCCTAAAAAATTATCCTCTTTGTTCTGTTGTTGTTCAGACAATAATATTTAAGCCAAGGATTATTAGTATAGTTTGTGCTTCTGAATTCTTCCAGTGAGGATGTAACGCGACACACCGGTTGGATATACCACTATCATCAGGCTAATCACTGGTGACTGACTCTACTGTTCTCTCGCGGGTTAAACATTGATTTATTGACGTCTTTTTTGTCTTCCTGACAAATGGATTGATGTCGCCTCCTTTTCTTTTCTTCTCCTCTCCTCCCCACGACGTGGGGATCGAAGTGGATCGTTTTCTTTCCGACAGCAGAGCGACTCTTGAGTCTCCTGTGATCTATTCAACAAGCGAAGGACGGACTGGCCGGACGGGATTACACGAAGCGATGCTGGCTGGACGGACGCAGTGTGTTGTGTTTGTCTGAACGGTCGGATATGATCTACGGATGATGATGATGATTCCGTTTTGTTGTGTGTTATTATAGCTCCACCTTTTTTTGAATCACTGACATCTCGGCGGGGGAAGAATTGAGGTGATGAATGGGTTTCGTATTAATTAATGATGCACCGTAATGCCACGAGGACGGTTCAATACGCACACCAAAGTGTTCCTATTTATAATTTATAATAATAATAATAATAACACAACTTCTGGCGTCTTTTCTGACCTCTAGTTCAGAGTTCACAGTCCCTTAATTGTCCGTGAAAACTTAACCTCTGCGCCTTGAATTGCTTGAATTGAATACTTTATGAACAGTTTGCAGACAGGGAAGTATAGTAGCTGCAGTTCAATACGACCGTGTGTTATTCAGAGGATTTAAAACCCGCAAGGAAGCACTTATATATGGCTTGTTGTTTCCATCAGGGTCTTTCATACTCAATTCATCGGCTCCAGTGAGTTCAGACCCCCCCATTGATTGATTGAATACTTTATTAACAGTTTGCAGGAAAACGGTACAGGAAAGTACAGTTCAATATACAGTCTGCTATTAAGAGGATTTATGACCCACGGAAGCGTTGTATGGCTTGTTGTTTCCATTGGGGTCTTTCATACTCAATTCATCGGATTCTTCAGTGAGTTCAGAGCCCATCGGCATGTCTCCTAGAGGTCCCCGGACCCCCCCAGGCACCACCATGTCTCCTAGCCGTCCCCGGACCCCCCCAGACACCACCATGTCTCCTAGCGGTCGCCGGACCCCCGCAGGCACCACCATGTCTCCCCATCAGCCTCCTCCTAGCTCTCCGTGACCCCTCCGTGCTCCGGGGGTCCCCATCAGCCTCCCCCTAGCTCTCCGTGGACCCCTCCGTGCTCCGGGGTCCCTGGGGTCCCCATCAGCCTCCCCCTAGCTCTGCGTGGACCCCTGCAGGGCTCTGGCTGTGGAGAACCTTAGCAGTGCTGGTAGTTCTGGCGGTACTCGCCGTAGATTCCGCGCGGGCGCAGGACTCGTCCTCCTCCTACACGCCCCCCCACTCCATCCGCATGGAGGGTCAGCTGACCCTGGGGGGGCTGTTCCCCGTGCACGCCCGCGGCGGCGGCGGCGGTGGGGGGTCGTCGGGGGGGACCACCCCCCCCCTGCGGGGACATCAAGGCGTCCACGGGCGTCCACCGCCTGGAGGCCATGATGTACGCGCTGGACCAGATCAACATGGACGACGCGCTGCTGCCCAACATCACGCTGGGCGCGCGCGTGCTGGACACGTGCTCGCGGGACACGTACGCGCTGGAGCAGTCGCTGACGCTGGTGCAGGCGCTCATCGCCAAGGACGCCACGGACGTGCGCTGCACCAACGGAGAGCCGCCGCTGTTCCTGAAGCCCGAGAAGGTGGTGGGTGTGATCGGAGCGTCACAGAGCTCCGTGTCCATCATGGTGGCCAACATCCTCAGACTGTTCCAGGTAGGGGGGTGTGTGCTTGTGCGTGTGTGTGTGTGTGTGTGCGTGCGCGTGCGTGTGCGTGTGTGTGTGTGTAACATGGGATGCCTACGCTACTCCTTGTGCCCATGGAATGCTGGGAGTGTTTGTTGTATCATGAGGACGTATGCCTTGATTTTGTGGATAACTGTTTTTTTGCACCTGCAAATATGTGTGTGTGTGTGTGTGTGTTTGTGTGCGTGTGTTTGTGCGTGTGCGTGCGTGTGCGTGTGAGTGTGTGTGTGTGTGTGTGTGTGTGCGTGTGCGCGCACACACACATGCGTGTTGTTGGATGGGGGTTGGAACGTAGGATGCCTACGCCATACTCCTTGTGCCCATGATGGAATGCTGGGGGACTGACGTGACATGTTTGTTGTATCGTGAGGACATCATTATGCCTTGATTTTGTGGATGTAACTTTTTATTTTGTGTGTGTACCTGTGTGTGTGTGTGTGTGTGTGTGTGTGTGTGTGTGTGTGTGTGTGTGTGTGTGTGTGTGTGTGTGTGTGTGTGTGTGTGTGTGTGTGTGTGTGTGTGTGTGTGTGTGTGTGTGTGTATGTGGCAGCATATAATCCATATATTGTGTGGAATAGGAATATAATCCACTGATAAAGATGGTTGTAGTTGAAGTATACTTTTTTCTATTTTTCTGAAGGGGAACAAAATAGGCGATTGATTGATTGATTGATTGATTGATTGATTAATTTGAGGGCAATCTTGTGTCGCTTGCCGGAAATAACAGATCTTCAAGCAGCTGAGAATGAACGCGTCACCCCCCCCCCCCCCCCCCCCCCCCCGCGGCTGCTTGCAGATCGGTTATGTTCGACTCATAGTAGCGACACACACCAGAGAGAGAGAGAGATAGAGAGAGAGAGAGAGAGAGAGAGAGAGTATAGGCCTATCTCTAGTGGTGCTGAAAGGACAGCTCCCTTCAACATCTGTAAAACACAGACAGACAGACAGGCAGGCAGGCTTTACGCTCATCATCATCATCAACACATCCATGACTATCGCTGGCCTGCTCGATGGCTCTTGATTACAGACACTTGTAATTATTGGTCACAGCACGTTTTTGTTGTTGGAGGGGATGAGAGGGAGGGGAGGGGGTGGGGGGGGGGGGGGGGGCTGTGAAGCCTTTGTATGCCAATTGATGTTGCTTTCATTTCCGTGTGGGATCCTCTCCGCTCTTCTAACGAATGACTTAATTGAGTTGTTGGATGAAAGCAGCCTAATGGACTGTCTGCCTGTGTGCTCAGAACGGCTCGACAGACAGACAGACAGACAGACAGACAGACAGACAGACAGACAGACAGACAGACAGACAGACAGCGAGGCAGTGTGGTTTGATTCTACTAAATGTCTTCTAAACAGTTTTCTGAAAAACGCATGTTTCTATGTCAGCCGTTCCTTGACAAAAATATGCAATTGGCCGCCGACCCCCATCTGAAAATATGTTGTTCCAGGGAACCCCCCCCCCCCCCCCCCCCCCCCAGAAGCTTTGAGTTAAAACATTTCGCTCTGAAAGTATATATATTGAAAGATTTGCGCCACATTTTCACGATTTTTAAAAAATAGCAGATCTACAAGCTCGTAGCGCGGCACCCCGTGCCGCACTATGAGCTAGTAGATCTGCTATTTTTGAAAAATGTTGTAGTTTTAGTAAAAACAGAGAGATGTGTTTGGGTGAGTCTCTTACCACCGCGGCTCAGTGACGTCATGTTGTAGTTTTAGTAAAAACAGAGATGTGTTTGGGTGAGCGCTGAGTCTCTTACCACCGCGGCTCAGTGACGTCATGTTGTAGTTTTAGTAAAAACAGAGAGGTGTGTTTGGGTGAGCGGTGCGTCTCTTACCACCGCGGCTCAGTGACGTCATGTTGTAGTTTTAGTAAAAACAGAGAGGTGTGTTTGGGTGAGCGCTGAGTCTCTTACCACCGCGGCTCAGTGACGTCATGTTGTAGTTTTAGTAAAAACAGAGAGATGTGTTTGGGTGAGCGGTGAGTCTCTTACCACCGCGGCTCAGTGACGTCATGTTGTAGTTTTAGTAAAAACAGAGAGATGTGTTTGGGTGAGCGGTGAGTCTCTTACCACCGGGGCCCAGTGACACCATGTTGTAGTTTTAGTAAAAACAGAGAGATGTGTTTGGGTGAGCGGTGATTCTCTTACCACCGCGGCTCAGTGACGTCATGTTGTAGTTTTAGTAAAAACAGAGAGATGTGTTTGGGTGAGAGGTGAGTCTCTTACCACCGCGGCCCAGTGACGTCATGTTGTAGTTTTAGTAAAAACAGAGAGATGTGTTTGGGTGAGCGGTGAGTCTCTTACCACCGCGGATCAGTGACATCATGTTGTAGTTTTAGTAAAAACAGAGAGATGTGTTTGGGTGAGCGGTGAGTCTCTTACCACCGCGGCTCAGTGACATCATGTTGTAGTTTTAGTAAAAACAGAGAGATGTGTTTGGGTGAGCGGTGAGTCTCTTACCACCGCGGCTCAGTGACGTCATGTTGTAGTTTTAGTAAAAACAGAGAGATGTGTTTGGGTGAGCGGTGAGTCTCTTACCACCGCGGCCCAGTGACGTCATGTTGTAGTTTTAGTAAAAACAGAGAGATGTGTTTGGGTGAGCGGTGAGTCTCTTACCACCGCGGCCCAGTGACGTCATGTTGTAGTTTTAGTAAAAACAGAGAGGTGTGTTTGGGTGAGCGGTGAGTCTCTTACCACCGCGGCTCAGTGACATCATGTTGTAGTTTTAGTAAAAACAGAGACATGTGTTTGGGTGAGCGGTGAGTCTCTTACCACCGCGGATCAGTGACGTCATGTTGTAGTTTTAGTAAAAACAGAGATGTGTTTGGGTGAGCGGTGAGTCTCTTACCACCGCGGCTCAGTGACGTCATGTTGTAGTTTTAGTAAAAACAGAGACATGTGTTTGGGTGAGCGGTGAGTCTCTTACCACCGCGGATCAGTGACGTCATGTTGTAGTTTTAGTAAAAACAGAGATGTGTTTGGGTGAGCGGTGAGTCTCTTACCACCGCGGATCAGTGACGTCATGTTGTAGTTTTAGTAAAAACAGAGAGGTGTGTTTGGGTGAGCGGTGAGTCTCTTACCACCGCGGCTCAGTGACATCATGTTGTAGTTTTAGTAAAAACAGAGACATGTGTTTGGGTGAGCGGTGAGTCTCTTACCACCGCGGATCAGTGACGTCATGTTGTAGTTTTAGTAAAAACAGAGATGTGTTTGGGTGAGCGGTGAGTCTCTTACCACCGCGGCTCAGTGACGTCATGTTGTAGTTTTAGTAAAAACAGAGAGATGTGTTTGGGTGAGCGGTGAGTCTCTTACCACCGCGGCCCAGTGACGTCATGTTGTAGTTTTAGTAAAAACAGAGAGATGTGTTTGGGTGAGCGGTGAGTCTCTTACCACCGTGGCCCAGTGACGTCATGTTGTAGTTTTAGTAAAAACAGAGAGGTGTGTTTGGGTGAGCGGTGAGTCTCTTACCACCGCGGCTCAGTGACATCATGTTGTAGTTTTAGTAAAAACAGAGACATGTGTTTGGGTGAGCGGTGAGTCTCTTACCACCGCGGATCAGTGACGTCATGTTGTAGTTTTAGTAAAAACAGAGATGTGTTTGGGTGAGCGGTGAGTCTCTTACCACCGCGGCTCAGTGACGTCATGTTGTAGTTTTAGTAAAAACAGAGAGATGTGTTTGGGTGAGCGGTGAGTCTCTTACCACCGCGGCTCAGTGACGTCATGTTGTAGTTTTAGTAAAAACAGAGAGACGTGTTTGGGTGAGCGGTGAGTCTCTTACCACCGCGGCTCAGTGACGTCATGTTGTAGTTTTAGTAAAAACAGAGAGATGTGTTTGGGTGAGGGGTGAGTCTCTTACCACCGCGGCTCAGTGGACATCATGTTGTAGTTTTAGTAAAAACAGAGAGATGTGTTTGGGTGAGGGGTGAGTCTCTTACCACCGCGGCTCAGTGACGTCATGTTGTAGTTTTAGTAAAAACAGAGATGTGTTTGGGTGAGTGGTGAGTCTCTTACCACCGCAGCTCAGTGACGTCATGTTGTAGTTTTAGTAAAAACAGAGAGATGTGTTTGGGTGAGCGGTGAGTCTCTTACCACCGCAGCTCAGTGACGTCATGTTGTAGTTTTAGTAAAAACAGAGAGATGTGTTTGGGTGAGCGGTGAGTCTCTTATCACCGCGGCTCAGTGACGTCGTGTTGTAGTTTTAGTAAAAACAGAGAGATGTGTTTGGGTGAGCGGTGAGTCTCTTACCACCGATGCTCAGTGACATATACTTCACTTTTCGGCGGTCACCTTATCACCTATAAACCTGTAGTTTATAGGTGAGTATGAGTTTTAGTAGAGTATGAATGGGCCTTTTAGAATTCAGAACAAGAAGGACAGAAACGGTGCTGCAGAGAGGCACGAGCGGATGAATTATTAACGGTTATCTTCAGAGCAAATAATAATAAATACAAACCTGCTAGGCCTATTAGGATGCTTGGGGGGGGGGGGGTTATTCCATTTCTGAGAGAGGCTTTTAAAGCGAGTCGACCAGAAACATCCGAGCAAGCCGTGTCTATGTTAATGATCCGCAGTAACAGATTGTGACAGTCAATAATGCATTTGTGGGTTTTTTTTTAGATCAATTAAGACAAACCAAACCCTAAGTAGCTGTTTAACCAGAGAATACAGCCAGCAAAGTACTTACCACATGCTTTTAGCACCCACTCTTTATAGTGCACATGCATACATGCATGGGCGCACGCACGCACGCACGCACGCACGCACGCACGCACGCACGCACGCACGCACGCACCCACGCACGCACGCACACTGTCCCTTGTATATACTTGTATAAATGGTCTTTCTCTCTTTAGCAGAGCACTCCATCCATCCACTGGGGCTTTGTGGCTCCTCTGGTTGGACATGAAGTACTAATAGTTCCAACCACAACCCTGTTAGCATCATGACATGAAGTACTAATATTTCCAACCACAACCCTGTTAGCATCATGACATGAAGTACTAATATTTCCAACCACAACCCTGTTAGCATCATGACATGAAGTACTAATATTTCCAACCACAACCTGTAGCATCATGACATGAAGTACTGATAGTTCCTCCAACCACAACCTGTAGCATCATGACATGAAGTACTAATATTTCCAACCACAACCTGTAGCATCATGACATGAATCATCGCGAGACATGGCCAAAGCATTTCCGGGGGTCCCCAGCCAAAAAAACGTTGAGAACCCCCAATTTAATCCACCCAAAACATACTTTTTGTAAGCTAGGATCATATATCGTTTAGAGAAATGAGCTCGCAAAGCAAGCTTTAATGTTTTTTTGTCTAAAAAGAAGAACTATACTTCCTTCAATGCATGAGGAGTGTGCAGGCCGCCTCTTATCACCTGGCAAGGTGGAGAGTTTCCCCGGTAGGACGTAGCGCGTGGAAGAAGGAACACGTTATACCAACCAGTTCCTTTCCCCTCCATCAGGTGCCCCAGCTGGCCAGGGGGAGGCAGTATAGAGACCAGGATTACTGCATGTCTTTTTTTGTGAGGGCACCTACCCTAGGGGACACGGGGAGAACATGCAAAACTCCACATACATAATGACCCTTTCACCAACCCCACCTTCTCGCTGTGGGACGCAGATTAGACACACCGACGGACCGACATGCGGAAACAACGGTCGGACATGCGCCGCTCCCGTGCTTGCGGTTAGGTTTAGGTTAGTGTACAAAAGGCCAGCAAAGTATTTTTTACTGCCTAGAGCCCTTTCATGTCAGCAGTGTTTGTATTAGGCAATTAAGTATCTGCATTATACTCAGGTCATCCTGACCCACAAGCTAGGTGTGGTCGTTTAACAATTAGACCTGCTGCTTTGATCTCATGGCACACTGACTCACAAGCCAGGTGTGGTCAATTAACGATTAGGGCTTGTGCCTGGGCTTGGTTTGAGGTATAGGTTGTCGGTCTAATGACAGTCGGACCAATAGCATGTCTAAACTAAAGCCTGTTCTCCTAGCTGTGAGGTCGACAGCGCTGCCGACTGCGCCACTGTCAATTTATGTGAGTTTGTAGCTTGGCTATTTCTTCCCCCTCACGACGCTGCTGTGCGACGACTTGGTGTGAGTCAGGCTTTCGTTAGTAGGAGTCACACCGGAGAGAGAGAGAGAGAGAGAGAGAGAGAGAGAGAGAGAGAGAGAGAGAGAGAGAGAGAGAGAGAGAGAGAGAGAGAGAGAAGCGTAGGTGAGACGCCCTCACTCACACACCACACCATGGCGCCACAGAAAGAGGATTAGGGTGTCGTCATGCCGGGGCAATCAGCGGGGATTTCTATGGATTGGCAGCACCTGTCACACATCCCCTTCCCACGGTGGCTGAGGCAGTCACTCTGCATTTATGCTGATATCCTCTCCTCCTCTGCCTCCTCCTGTGTGCCACCTTACAGCTGTCAGCGCGGTGCCGACACTGATCCCTCTGCAGCCACAGGCATGCAGGCAGGCAGGCAGGCGGGGCAGGCGGGCAGGCAGGCAGGCAGGCAGGCAGGCAGGCAGGCAGGCAGGGATTTACACTACATTTTCAGAGGTCCCGTCGGACAATTACAGGTCATGCCCACTTGCCCGAAAGGTAAATTGTCCATTATAAAATGATCATTTTGAATTACCGTTCAATTTAACACAACTTTCTTGGGCTATGCTATACCATGTCAAATAACTACATAGCGATGAACATGACGATGGGTTCAAGTGTAGCAGCAGTGACGGCATATTATAGATAGACAGTGCTCTTATTTTACATTCCATAGAACAGAAGACGGAGTGCTCTGGCCACGTTCAGGTCTTTAGACAGATATCCGGTGTTATGTTTCTAGACGGTTGTCCTAAACCAGCACTTTGCCCTGTCGGGCAACCTGAAAGTAAACTCCACCTGCCTGGAAGTTTTATTGTAATGTTTTATTTACCTGCCAGGGTCAGGTCGGCAACCATTAGTGTTTTATTTACCTGCCAGGGGGCAGGTGGGCAACCCTTAGTGTTTTATTTACCTGCCAGGGGGCAGGTCGGCAACCATTAGTGTTTTATTTACCTGCCAGGGGGCAGGTCGGCAACCATTAGTGTTTTATTTACCTGCCAGGGGGCAGGTGGGCAACCCTTAGTGTTTGAAACCAGTCCCTTGACTTGAAGTGCTCTCGGGAGGTTCCCTCGTCAGGAAGTGCCCCTCCAGCTGAATCAAGTTCCCTTGATTAGGGTGCTGTGTATAAAAAACAGTTTGGAAATGCACTCGCCCTCCTTGTGCAGAAACAGGAAACGGACACCATTCGTTGCCATGGTTACCATCATGCCATTGTGTTGCCTGTTATCTAGTTTGTACAGTTATATTGCATTGCATCGTTTAGGCCTACAGCCTATATGTTTGTGTGACATGTGGATGTCATTAAAATGGACATTTAAAAGGAATTACAGCGTGACTGTCAAAAAGGACATTTCATATACATCCATGGTGTTTATAAATCATTGTGTTAAAAGGTGTTTTGTTTGTGTGGTTTCATTTATAGTTTTTCACGGTGGGGTAAATAAAGAGCCCTTGTGAACATCAGTTGGAGCGTTGTCTATTCTGCATCAGATGAAGATTGTTTAGGAGCAGTTTATTTATCATTTATTTGGGGTGGTACTTACATTTGTAGGTCACGGTTTCCATGCGGACACAGAGCAGGGCTGCACAAGGCAATCGAGTTTAGATCGGCACAGACTTGGGGGCTTTATAAGCCACTTCCACTCAAGGCTGCTTGATTTCAGACGACACTTAATATGGCGCAGCCTCGCGTGAACTCGCATACCGAGTGCAAGTGTGTGTGGCGAGGAGGCGGTTTCAAAAAGAGCCTTAGTGTTTTATTTAGCTTCCAGGGGGCAGGTGGGCAACCCTTAGTGTTTTATTTAGCTGCCAGGGGGCAGGTGGGCAACCCTTAGGCCAGTATTATGCGTGTCTTAAGTACCAGGTCTTATTACTTAACTTAAGACCTGGAGGCGTGGTCAATGCTGTTTGGCCACTCAGAATAGCCAAATGGCATTGATCACGCCTCCAGGTCTTAAGTTAAGTAATAAGACCTGGTACTTAAGACACGCATAATACTGTGTTTTATTTAGCTGCCAGGGGGCAGGTGGGCAACCCTTAGTGTTTTATTTAGCTGCCAGGGGGCAGGTGGGCAACCCTTAGTGTTTTATTTAGCTGCCAGGGGGCTGGTGGGCAACCCTTAAGGGCAGTATAAAGCGTGTCTTAAGTACCAGGTCCTATTACTTAACTTAAGACCTGGAGGCGTGGTCAATGCTGTTTGGCCACTCAGAATAGCCAAATGGCATTGATCACGCCTCCAGGTCTTAAGTTAAGTAATAAGACCTGGTACTTAAGACACGCATAATACTGTGTTTTATTTAGCTGCCAGGGGGCAGGTGGGCAACCCTTAGTGTTTTATTTACCTGCCAGGGGGCAGGTGGGCAACCCTTAGTGTTTTATTTACCTGCCAGGGGCAGGTGGGCAACCCTTAGTGTTTTATTTAGCTGCCAGGGGGCAGGTGGGCAACCCTTAGTGTTTTATTTACCTGCCAGGGGCAGGTGGGCAACCCTTAGTGTCAACGCCTGCTCAGACAGACCTACACGTTGTGTCTGTATGTCGGTGGGAGGGCAAACTTGTTTTTTAAGTGTCCCTCTTAACCTTTCCCCCGGTACTCGGATGCCATGGCGGCCGGGGCTACCCTTTTATGAAGTGATGAAGCGCTGCAGAGCAAGCTCCATTTCAGAGCTATGGTAATGAGGTCGTGTCGGTTCGGCTGTGGGTGCATGTATGTCACTCTGTTTTGTAATGACTCATTACACCGTATTAGAGGTGGAAGGGTTGATCGAACTAATCAATGTGACCACTTAAACCCTGCACACGTAGGAGACTGGGGGTCCCACAGGGCGCTATGTTAGGCCTGCTCCTTTTTCGCCCTCTACACCACGTCTCTGTGTTGACAACAGCTGGTCCACTAAAGCTCGGGTTTCTGTATTTACGTATGCGCAACAACATTGTATACGACAGCATGCGAAGCTAATCAGGGTTATTCATTTAGTCAATTATAAAGTAATGAAATTATTGTGTCGATTTGTTGATACATAATAAAAAATCGGACCCGTCTGAAGTGAGTGGTACTGTACTGTACTGTACTGTACTGTACTGTACTGTACTGTACTGTACTGTACTGTACTGTACTGTACTGTACTGTACAAAAATATTTTTTTATTTTTTTTTTGCAACTGAATGGCTGGAAATTAAGATTTTTTTTTTAATTATTAAGGTTATTTTTGCAGTCAGTTTGTATTGGTGGTGGGGAGAGGGGCGGTGCGGGGGTCACGAGACATGGCCAAAAAGGTTGAGAACCCCTGCTGTACTGTGCTGTGCTGTGCTGCACTGTACTCCTCCCTGGCCTGTGTGTGTATGTGTGTTAGGCTGTGCAACAGTGACAATTGGTGGTGAACAGACGCTATAACGCTATTTCCGTGCTTGGACAGACACACCCAGGGACACAGGGACAGACCCAGGGACATACCCAGGGACACACATAGCTGTCTATAGGAGTGATTGCACCACTCAAAAAGCGTACTTCTTGGTTATCGGTTTAATTGAATTCGTAATCGAATAATTGCTAAGAAAATAAGAATGCATCTTTTGCAGGCTGACACTTTATCATTGTCAATTCCAAGGCCATAAACACAGCGAGTTCTCAACCTTTTCTGTACAGTGGGAAAAGCTATTGGAACTAGGACTGGATATCTTGCATGCGATGCAGTTTGGTTAATCCATTGAGACCTGGAACGCATCCATGTCACGTTAGCGTTTAACCACATTAACCATTAACCCATTTTGGGGCGGGAACCCCTTTTGGTGTTTTAAACATTGTTATAATTTAGCTATTGAAAAATAGCAGATCTACAAGCTCATAGCGCGCCACCGAGTGGCGCGCTATGAACTTGTAGGTCTGCTATTTTTGAAAAGTCGTTAAAATGTGCCTCAAATCTTTCCGAAAATTGTCATGATTTAGAAAACTTTTTTTTTTAAATTTCGACGTCAGGCCTGAATGGGTTAAAGCAATCGGAACTAGAACTGGCTGTCTTGCATGCGATGCAGTTTGGTTAAAGCAATCGGAACTAGAACTGGCTGTCTTGCATGCGATGCAGTTTGGTGGTCAAAAAAAGTCCAAAAAGTCAAGGCCGTCCATGATGAGACGAAAAAGAACGGCCTCGTTCCGCTAAAGCCTCTCTCAGTAAACCCCCGAGTCGAGAGGAGGAGTACAAATGGAACCAAATGGACCCTTTTGGGGGACCCTTTTGTAGTGCTGCACATTGCACAATTAATCGAAAAAACAGACACCGACCTATGCCATCTCATTTCTACATTTTGAGCAATAACCGTGCAGCACTAGTTGGCTGTCCAATTCATTTTACTTACTCTTATGTTTTTTGCTACAAGAGAGAGACGTTAAGAGAGATTTATGAGCACTTTGATAAGCCACAGTAGTTGGTTCCAACTTCCAGGGGACACATTTTGAATGCAGTAATGTTCAGCAACTACAGACTTAAGGCAATGAATATTTTCATGGAAGAATGACAATTGTGTGCATCAAGCCAGAAAGGTATTGTTTTATTTACCACCCGTGTGGCGTGTGGAGTCTGCTACAGCTCCTCCTCACTCAGACCCACCACCAGGCTCCACAAGTCACCCGGCTGCTATTCTATTAAATAAGAAATACAGTTGGAGTTTCATCCTGTGTGCTCACTCACTCTGTTCTCCTTTGATCTTTGTTGCTTTTCGCCCAGCATCCCTCCATCCGTCCGTACCGCCGCCTGGCATTTTGACTTTCTTGATGTGCGTGCTTCGTTCACCTTGTTTACCCTCTCTCTCTCTCTCCCCGAGTTAGAACACTGCATGAGGACTTTATTTTACTGAGCGCCACATTGAGGTGTTCAGAATCTCTTCATTTGGTCACCAGGTGTGATCATGTATGAGTCATTTGACTTGGTGAGCTCTTACATAACAGAAAAAAACCCCAACAATTCCGGTTCCTTTTACATTTCGCCCCCCTGTTCTCCTGTTGCCAAGGAATTACCACTTTAACAAACGAGCCACTTGGTTCTGCACAGTGCACAAATTGTAAGTGTTAAGTTATTATTATGGATTTGGTTTTATTAGTGCAAGAGCAGAGCGTAATTTTAAAAAAAAAATCTTCTAAATCCTGACAGTTTTCTGAAATACATATGTTTCTATGTCAGTCGTTCTCAAACTATTTCATTGTCAAAGGACTCCCAAAAATATATGTAATTGGCCGCGACCCCCATCTGAAAATATGTTGTTCCAGTGACCTCCCAGAAGCAAAGATTTGAGTTAAAAACGTTCGCTCTGAAAGAATATATATTCAAAGATTTGCGCCACGTTGTCACAAATTTTCAAAAATAGCAGCTATACTAGTGCCACGCTAAGAGCTTGTAGATCTGCTATTTTTCAATAGCTAAAGCATAACATAATGCTATAAACACCAAAAGTGAACCGGTGAAAGTGCACATTAGAAAAGGTGTCGGGCTTCGGGTCGCGTTCGGGCAGTTGGTACCATAACGGGCTGGGCCGGGCCAGGGCTGAACTCCACGGACCCGGGCCGGGCCAGGGCCCATATTTTGGGCCCACGCAGGACTCTAGAATAGATCATACAGATCGATGTCGTGCGTCGCATGTGTCGCCCACGTTACCGCAGTGAAATTTGTTCTCCGCATTTGACCCATCTCTGGGAGAGGGTGAGCCGCAGCCGTGCCGCGCTCGGGAATCATTTGATTAGTTGATTTCCCCCCCCCCCCCCCAATCCAACCCATTTATGCTGATTGCCAAGCCAGGGAGAGCATTGGGTCCCATTTGTACAGTCTTTGGTATGACCCGGCCGGGGATCGAACGCCCGACCTCCCAGTTTCAGGGCGGACACTCTAACCCAGGGTTCCCCAATACATTTTCCTCAAGGGCCATATTTTGACTAGGGTACCAGGATGGGGGCCGAGTCCGCACGCACGAAAAATTGGGTTTTTTATTTTTTCATTAATTAATTAAAAATTGTTCTCAACCAGTGGTCCGGGGACCACCAGTGGTCCTTGAGGGGGTGCCCAGTTTGACATGCATAGGCTACTGACCCCCATTTAATGCCATTTATATCTGGGACACCCCCCCCCCAAAAAAAAGGGGGCCACAAGGGGGCGCTCCGCGGGCCGCAAATGGCCCGCGGGCCGCCTATTGGGGAACCCTGCTCTAACCACAAGGCCACTGTCTGGTACACGAGTAATGTAAAGTAACACACCTCCAGCGGATCGTATCGTATCGACAGTCGTCTGTAATGATGATGAACGAGACGTGAGACCTCAGCAGCAATCAACCGTCTGACACTTCATTTAGCACTCATCAGTCATGCAGCCTCTGATTAGCACACGGGGCCTGACGGCAATTACACCTTTCTCCATATTAATATTATTATTATTGACTGCACTTCACCACGGAGAAAATTAAATTAGCCACAAGCAGAGGATGAGAGACCGCCGTGTTCAGACGTAATTGGAAAAAAAAAGTTATTGAGTTATTTGTCATTTACGTAAAGTCCCTTTGAGATTAAAAGTTGTTTTCCAAAGCAGTGTTACATTCGTTGACAAAAACTATGACAACAATTGTTTGTCGACTACCATTTTTCACGGACACAAACTAAACCAAAACTAAGCTACGATGACTAAAACTAAAGACTGTAAAAACTAGACTAAAATGTCAGGGAGGGACAAGTGGAGAAGAGATCCAGTAGAACTAAATGTCAGGGAGGGAGTAGTGGAGAAGAGATCCAGTAGAACTAAATGTCAGGGAGGGAGTAGTGGAGAAGAGATCCAGTAGAACTAAGAGACAAGTCATTTTATGCCCCCCCCAGCGGGAATCAAACTGACAGCGCTACTGACTGTGCCACCTCTCGTGGGATAAAAAAATCTTCATAATAGATAAATATACAAAACAGACGGAACAGAACTATTATTTTCATTATTATAACAAAAATAAATCAATATATATCTTTTTTTTTTCATGGAGCCTGAGGCCCGGCCCGGCCCAGTCCTAAAACGTCGGGTTGGGTCGGGGCCTGCATGGTCGGGGTTCGGGCAGAGTTTGAGAACTCTAATCGTGAGCCCCCTCCTCCCTCCCTCCCGCGATAATGAACCATTAGCGTGTCTAAACAGCGGTTGTGGGTTTTTATTGCGGTTGCGGGGGGGAGGGGGGGGGGGGGACATCAAATATTGTGACCGTGGGGGGTGGGGGGGACATTAAATATTGCATGGAGGATGAGAGTGTCCGCTGATCTGTTAATGCTGGAGAATCGACGTGAGGTATGGATGTATTTTCCCGGGGAGGCCTGATCAATACGGTTGCCATGGATATACTGATTTGCTACTTTGATGCTTTGTGTGTGTGTGTGTGTGTGTGTGTGTGTGTGTGTGTGTGTGCGTGTGCGTGTGCGTGTGCGCGTGGACGTGCGTGCGTACCTCTCACTCTGCCGTTTGAAATGAGAAGAAGCCCCTCAAGGGAGAACAAAATAATGAAATCAGCAAAACGTTTGAATGTCTGCCAAAAGCATTGTTACGGTTCTAAATGCATCGTTACGCTTGACCTTTTGAGAAAATGATCCTCATAGCGCAGCAACGAGTGCCGCGCTATGAGCTTGTAGATCTGCCATTTTTCAATAGCTAAAGTATTTCTTTGGTAAATAATTACTTTATTGAATAAATAGACGTTTCGATCTTGACAGATCTTCGTCGGGTCAGTATCATACTATCATACTGACCTGACGAAGATCTGTCAAGATCGAAACGTTGTCTATTTATTCAATAAAGTAATTATTTACCAAAAGAATGGTGTGCGGGCCCTATATCCTTCCATAATTGCCTTATTGGCCCGAGGTGCGTGTAAATAGGTATGCTCTGAAATAGCTAAAGTATAACATAATATTGCAAAGGGGTTCCCGCCCAGTACGGGTTAAGGGGAAGAAATTATGTCGACCTATAGGCGATCTGCAGAAATGTACAAATGATCAAAAAAACACGTGCTTCTCAGTTATTACTAGATAATGTTAAAACAAAGCGACCGATAGAGTAATCCATAAGTAAAGAGCTAAGAAAATAATCGATAGTTGCAGCCACTATAGAAGAGCATAATAATACAAAAGAAAAAGCATATCAGCAAAACGTTTGAATTCATGCCACAAAAAAAAAAAAAGCATTGTTACACTTCACCTTTTGAGAAATCACCCTCGCGTCAGCCTCTCTCTCCGCAGCTCGGCGAGCGTGGAGGCAAAAGCGAGTGTCAGGCTCGAGAAATGCTTCACATGCTGAAGGAACCTTGGCAACCGTGTCCTCTCTCCTCGCTGCCTGGGAGCTCCTCGCCTGAATCCTGGGATAGATTCTTTATTTTTTTTTCCGTCCCGGTGACATTTACATCAGGGAGCGCAGCCAGGCTATCCCATTCTCGGCGGGAACCCCTTTTGGTGTTAGCATTATGTTACGCTTTAGCTATTGAAAAATAGCAGATCTACAAGCTCGTAACTTGTAAGTCTGCTATTTTTGAAAAATCGAAGAACGACTGACATAGAAACATAGCTTTTTCAGAAAACTGTCAGGATGTAGAAGACATTTTTAGAATCTGATCTCAGGTCAAAATGGGCTATTCTGTCTCCTCATGTTCCCACAGAGACGGAGGCGGCAAAAAAATAATAAAAGGGGGAAAAAAAAAACTTGGTATTGAACTGAGGTGAACTGGTGTCCTTCTGTTCGGGGGATTCGGAGGGGCTCTAGGGGTCCCAGCCAGTAGGCCAGACTGTCTGAGGGGCTCTAGGGGGTCCCAGCCAGTAGGCCAGACTGTCTGAGGGGCTCTAGAGGGTCCCAGCCAGTAGGCCAGACTGTCTGAGGGGCTCTAGAGGGTCCCAGCCAGTAGGCCAGACTGTCTGAGGGGCTCTAGAGGGTCCCAGCCAGTAGGCCAGACTGTCTGAGGGGCTCTAGAGGGTCCCAGCCAGTAGGCCAGACTGTCTGAGGGGCTCTAGAGGGTCCCAGCCAGTAGGCCAGACTGTCTGAGGGGCTCTAGAGGGTCCCAGCCAGTAGGCCAGACTGTCTGAGGGGCTCTAGAGGGTCCCAGCCAGTAGGCCAGACTGTCTGAGGGGCTCTAGAGGGTCCCAGCCAGTAGGCCAGACTGTCTGAGGGGCTCTAGGGGGTCCCAGCCAGTAGGCCAGACTGTCTGAGGGGCTCTAGGGGTCCCAGCCAGTAGGCCAGACTGTCTGAGTCCATTTACAATTTAGGCATTTAGCAGACGCTCTTTAAATTTAGGCCTGACGTCAAAATTTAAAAAAATGTCTAATAAATCATGACAGTTTCCTGAAAAACCTCCTGTTTTCTATGTCAGTGGTTCTAAATATTTCATGTCAAAGGACCCCCAAAATTATCTGTAATTGGCCGCCGACCCCCATTTTGAAAATATGTTGTTCCAGGGACCCTCCCAGTAGCAAAGATTTGAGTTAAAAACTCGCTCTGTAACACTATATATTCAAAGATTTCAGGCACATTTTCACGATTTTTCAAAAATAGCAGACCTACAAGCTCGTAGCGCGCCACTCGGTGGCGCGCTACGAGCTTGTAGATCTGCTATTTTTCAATAGCTAAATTATAACATAATGCTTTAAAACACCAAAAGGGGTTCCCGCCCAGAATGGGTTAATCCAGAGCGATTTACATTAAGCAAGAACAAAAAGCATGGTATTACATCACGTATACATAAAAAGTATAGTTATCATGAATCGTACGTATAAGCTAAGAACGTAACAGTGGAATATCTATATAATGGAACTATGCGTGTATACTTTATAGTGCTAAGTCTACATAAAATGCTATAAATCTACATAAAATGCTATCTAAGTCTCAGTGGCGAAACTACCTGGCAGTGGGCCCCGGTGCAAATATTTTGTGTGGGCCCTAAAACATAATAATACTAATAATGTGCTGCGGGGGGGGGGGGGGGGGGGGGGGGGGGATGCGATGTGAAATGATAAACAACTCCCAACTTTGTCTGCCCAGTGGCAGAGCTATGTTGTGCTGCTGACAGGCAGCGCATGAACACAAACACACACGTTGAAACAAGGTGGTAAAAATACCAAGAAGGAGTGGACAGTGATGTCACTGTTATGCAACAGGAAGTAGTATGGACTTGAAGCTGTTTATAAACCAGCAGTCAGTGACATCACTCTTCCAGCGACCGATAGCCCCTGAAACCAGGCTTTCACCGTCGTCCTGACTCTTTTTTTCTCTCTTTTTCTTCCCAATCATGGGCCCCTTGGGGGCGCTGGGCCTCGGTGCATTGCACCGGTTGCACCGTCGATATTTACGCCACTGCTAAGTCTACATAACAAATGTCGGGGCTAGGGCAAGTGCTACGTGCCATGATGGAGTCTGAAGAGGTGGGATTTCATGCCTCCCCTATGGCAGAAGGTTGGGAGTGAGGCTGCAGTTGCTGTTTTAAAAAAAAAGGTATCCCACGATTTTGGAGATGGACATCATTTCCACCCAGTGTCAATTGTCTAAAGTAATCCTGGGCGCTACACTTCCTCTGCCAACCTGGGGGGCAGCGGACTGACCTCATGCTTACTTACTATGCATGAGGAGTCCAAGCTGCTTCTTTTCACCTGACAGGGGGGAATTTTACGGCCGGTAGTGCGTGGAAGGAACACGTTATTCCGACCAGTTCCTTTCCCCTCCATCAGGCGCCCCGGCTGGCCAGGTGGAGGTAGTTTAGAGACCACAATTACTGCATGTTTTTTGTGAGGGTACCTACCCTAGGGGACACGAGGAGAACATGCAAACTCCACACAGAAAGGCCCATTCGCCAACCCCACCTCGGGTATGGGCACTGATGACACGGAGGAGGGAACACGCCCCCAGCGTCCCCAGCGGGAATCGAACCCAGGACCTTCTAGCTGTGAGGCGACAGCACTACCGACCGTGCCACTATGGCTGCAGTTCTGATTGGAGTGGAGGCATTGATGTCCTCTCTGCTCTCAGTGTGTCTGAGTGGAGGCACAGAGCACTGTGGCTGTCTTTATGTTCGTATTGGCATAAAAATCCTACTATAAATACGTTACGTCTCTGTCTGTCTGCGGGAGCTGAAGCTCACAGTGATTTGTGACCAAATTTGACTGAGGGACTGCCATTGGATTTTTTTGAATTTTCGTTTTTTTCATGTCATATGAAAGCAGGGAATCATAGCTTCAAATTGAATCTGAATTTGACCCACCAGTTTTGGAGATATGGCTTATAGAGTAATGTCTTGCAGAAAACAGCGAGTTGAGAAAACAGGCTTGAAAGGTTCACTTCTGTGGTCTCTAACATTACACCTAGCTTACATGTTTAAGCATTTATTTCATATGTCGATTTCACCTCTGACACTTATTCCAGACATGCTCTAGTATGTGAAGAGTCTGCCTGTGCTATTAACTCTTTAGACAGGTGCAATTATGGTTTGACCCTAGAAAAATTGCAACAGAAGGTTTCTCAACTGTTTTGTGTAGTATTAGGTGTCCTTAATAACATACTAAAAGTTTACCAAAGTTTGACCATGCGAAAGGTGTCATTTTCAAGATGGCCGCCGCCAGTTCTTAAAAGACCATTACTCATCCATTATTCATCCTAGACAAGTCATTTTGGTGTCTAACCCTATGTTTTAGTTATGTAGGAATCCAATTAGCTTATATAAATTAGAGTTATGATTATAATAACTAGTGTATTTGAAAAAGTGGTTATAAGGTGGTTATAAGTGGTTTTAAAGGTTCAAAATGAACGCTTTCCACTATTTCATGGTTTCTGACCATGAGAGACTCAATGGAATACCTATTTTTATTATTGGGTGTGTCTGGACCCTTATTGTGCATATTTACAAGATGGTGGCTACCCGAAATAGTGCTTTACCATGATTTCTACCATGATTGTTGACTGTTTTGGCAAACACAAGCAATATTAATCCATTGGCTAAGATTCATGGCACATATTTTCTTGAGCTTGCATATTGTCAAAATGGCTGCAAACATGAAAAAGAAAAGAGACATTACATTTCCTGTCAGATCCTATTACCCAGGGGGGCAAACCACCCCTTTTTGGATACCTGCATTTGCCATAACATCAAAGGTTGACCACCAGAAATATCTATGACCCAATAGAATCACAACCTATATGGACACACCGGTCAATTTCTTTTCTGGAAATGCAATATGGCCACCACAATATTAGCCCCCATTAGCCTATAATGCGGGTGAATAGGGCAACGTTTTTAACTGAGGGATATTTCCACGAAACTTCACAGGTTGATCAATGATATGAATACCATAATGGTTTGTATTGGAAGTTTCCATGATATCCAATATGGCCACCACAATACTAGCACCCAGAAAATAGGTTTGGCTTCTGAACCAGATGAGCTATAAATACAAACTCATGGTTTCTAACCACGAAAGATATTATTGTTCTGGGGTGTTTCTTTGCAGAAAGACATCCCTCTGGCTGTATTTTGGTTTTGTTCTACTGTTTGTTGGAATTTCCTCTGTTTATGTTGACAATCATCCCTGGCAGGGACGTGCATCGCTGAGTATGGATGGTCTCTCAGTGACGGGAATGCAGTCCCCTGTCCATCTACAGAGCCAGCCTGGCCTATGTCAATGAACAAGACAATATCATGTAGCTGTATCAAAGGCTGCCAGAAAATCTGTTCATGTGCCAGGGACTGGAGACAAGATGCAGCAGGAGCTTCACTCCATTCCTGACTGGGAATGTCTCAGATGCATGCATCATTCTGTGTGCTCTTTATGGGCCCAAAACCACTGGCTCAACTCCAGTCCGCTCCTCTGACAAGTGTCCTGCTCACTGACAAGAGTGACATCCTAGCACACTGGGAAGAGCACTTCAGTGAGGTCTTAAACAGAGAGTCCTCAATTTCCGAAGAGGATATTGCCACGATACCCCAGCTGCCAATCAAAGCTGATCTGGCTGACCCCCCCCCACCAGTGCAGAGACAGTGAAAGCACTCCAACAACCCACTTCTGGAAAGGCACCAGGAGGTGATGGGTTGCCTGCAGACATCTACAAGAATGGAGGCATGGCACCTGTACCAGGTAATCTGGATAGGGGGAAGTCCCTCCAGACTTCAAGGACGCATCCATAGTGCATGTTTACAAGAGGAAAGGGGACAGGGCATACTGCGATAACCATCATGGTATAGCCCTCCTGAGTCCTGAACATCACAGTAAAGATCTTAGCAAGAATCATCCTCAACCGGCTAATCAGCCATGCTGAGAATGTTGTCCCTGGATCCCAATGTGGTTTCCACGGAGGCAGAGGTACCTGTAACATGATCTTTTCCATTTGCCAGCTGCAAGAAAAGTGCAGAGAGCAGAAGGGTCTCTATATGGTGTTTGTCGACCTCACCAAGGCCTTTCACACAGTCAATCGTGAGGGCCTGTGGCAGATCCCTGGCAAGTTTGGCTGTCCAGGGACATTGATCTCTCTCATCGCGTCCTTTCATGACAGGATGCCAGCCAGAGTCCAAGATAATAGTGATGCATCCCCAGTCAGGAATGGAGTGAAGCTCCTGCTGCATCTTGTCTCCAGTCCCTGGCACATGAACAGATTTTCTGGCATAAGCCAGGCTGGCTCTAGATGGACAGGGGACCATCACTGAGAGACCATCCATACTCAGTGAAGGGATGTCCGGCTTGGCGATGCACGTCCCTGCCAGGGATGATTGTCAACAGAGGAAATGCCAACAGAAACAGTAGAACAAAACCAAAATACAGCCAGAGGGATGTCTTTCTGCAAAGAAACACCCCAGAACAATAATACTTAATAGAGGGAAATTATGGCTAAAATATTTACAGTATATATCTCTCGTGGTTAGAAACCATGAGTTTGTATTTATAGCTCATCTGGTTCAGAATTTAGAGCCAAACCTATTTTCTGGGTGCTAGTATTGTGGTGGCCATATTGGATATCATGGAAACTTCCAATATAAACCATTATGGTATTCATATCATTGATCAACCTGTGAAGTTTCGTGGAAATATCCCTCAGTTAAAAATGTTGCCCTATTCACCCGCATTATAGGCTAAAGGGGGTTAATATTGTGGTGGCCATATTGGATTTCCAGCAAAGAAATTGACCGGTGTGTCCATATAGGTTGTGATTCTATTGGGTCATAGATATTTCTGGTGGACAACCTTTGATGTTATGGCAAAAAAGGGGTAGGTAGGTATCCAAAAAGGGGTGGTTTGCCCCCCTGGGTAATAGGATCTGACAGGAAATGTAATGTCTCTTTTCTTTTTCATGTTTGCAGCCATTTTGACAATATGCAAGCTCAAGAAAATATGTTCCTTCTGTGCCATGAATCTTAGCCAATGGATTAATATTGCTTGTGTTTGCCAAAACAGTCAACAATCATGGTAGAAATCATGGTAAAGCACTATTTCGGGTAGCCACCATCTTGTAAATATGCACAATAAGGGTCCAGACACACCCAATAATAAAAATAGGTATTCCATTGAGTCTCTCATGGTCAGAAACCATGAAATAGTGGAAAGCGTTCATTTTGAACCTTTAATACCACTTATAACCACCTTATAACCACTTTTTCAAATACACTAGTTATTATAATCATAACTCTAATTTATATAAGCTAATTGGATTCCTACATAACTAAAACATAGGGTTAGACACCAAAATTACTTGTCTAGGATGAATAATGGATGAGTAATGGTCTTTTAAGAACTGGCGGCGGCCATCTTGAAAATGACACCTTTCGCATGGTCAAACTTTGGTAAACTTTTAGTATGTTATTAAGGACACCTAATACTACACAAAACAGTTGAGAAACCTTCTGTTGCAATTTTTCTAGGGTAAGGTGCCTTTTTTTCATATATGCCCTCACCTACTTAAACTCTTAAAAAAAAAAAAAGTTTTTCTCCTCTGGTGAAAAGCTGGAATTTGCACGATGGCAGGCTCTCAGTCAAGTCTGGTCACATTTGTCAAAGGACCTCTGACCTTTAGATCTCCCAATTCTATGATTGTATGAATTATATGATCCACTCTATCCACTCCTGATGAATGACGTTGGAGATAACCACTCCCCTTGAAACCACATTTCCATTCATTTGTGCGGAAGAGTCTGGACCCTGCAGTGCTAATGCATGGTTGGCTGTGTGGAGTACAGCGTTGACAGACAACCCCTTCAGCCAATCAGCATAACAAAAAAAACGTGAATGTGATGTCGTCTCCAACTTTGTGGCTTGACCCCGTCTTATCGCTGCTTGCAGCTATATTTATTATTGTCATGATGTTCTGTAACAGAACATGTTGTGGATTGATGGTAGTCATTACTACCAGGGTCACAACCTCTATTTTTGTTTGTTTGTTTTGTTGTTTTGGTCCATTTGGTTCATTCTCCTCATGGCTCTCAGTTCCCAACTGATGTCGTTTCGGAGTCCAGACTGCTCCAGACCGTACTGAATAACTGCTAGCTTACATAAGGTCTTCAGGCTAGGACTCAAGTCTAAGACATACAGGTCATCAGGGGTGTTGTGTCCTCCAAAGAGGATGATACGATCTCCCACCATGCAACAGCACATATTATACGTCGGACACAGGCCTTTCCCCTTGGGCTCAACCTTCTTCCAGGAGAAGGTCTCTGGACTGAATTTCCACAGATCATTGAAGGGCTGGTATATTTTCTTACCAGCAAATATGTACAGCTCTCCATTGTAGGTAAAGGCTGAATGACTGCAGCGTCCTTCTGGAACAAGGTGTGCAGAAGGTGTGTCCAGCCAAAGGTTGGTCTCTGTGTCAAACACACAGAGACCAATGGTGTTGTAGTGCTGATCCCTCCCCCAGCCCCCAAATACAAACATCTTTGTCCCAATGATGGTGGCAGAGTGACGTCCTGTAGCAGGTGGTGCGGTAGCAGTTCCTCTGATTAAAGTCCAGACGAGTGTGCTGGTGTCCAATATGTACATGTCATTAGTGCGTCCAGTCAGCTGAGCGCATCCTCCATGGATAAACATGACCTTCCCCAAGACACAGGCAGAGTGGTATCTCCTCCCCTCTGGAACAGTCCCAGAAACGTGTGGTTTGAACCATCTGTGGGCGTCGACATCAAATGCATAAAGCACAGGGCAGTACTTGTGTGTGTAGTACTCACGCCCTCCCCAGAGGTAGACAGTATCTTCAATCAACACAGCGGTGTGGTCGTAGCGCCTGGTGGGAACCTCAAGGTGACGATCTCCTCTCCCAGGGATCACTGGGGTCAACTTCCAGATCAAAGTCACCGTGTTGAAGACGTGCACATCAATCTGATTCTTGTCGCCACGACAGGCACTTCCAAAGCAGTACACACATCCAAAGCAGTACACACAGTGTCTCACTGCCACGGCCGCTTGATTGGCTACCTCTGGTCCTCTCAGACGCACCGCCCAGCGTAACATCACTCACAACAGTAATACAGTGGTTAAATCCTATTGGTCAATCAGATCCTATCGGTCAAGTCCTGATGCGTAAATGCATAGAATATTCTGCGTCTTCACTTATATCCGTTCAGTGGCACAGACGGCACGCAAAGTAGGCCAGTCTGTCTGAGTGAGACGGGGGGACGGGGGGTGCTATGGAGGCCCAGCCATAGAGTTATAAAGGATAGAGGGCGGGCTACCCCGCCCCTTGCTATTCATTTCGATGGAAGTTGCTCAGTGGGGTTTTGAAGCGCCCGGATCGAAGATCGCTCTACTTCTACATTTTATTTGCGATTTGGACACCAACATTTGGTGTCCAAAATACGGATGTGCTCAATGTGATAAACCCCAGCTGCTAAATGCACGGGCCCGGCTGCAGTCCCAGCTCTGACCAGTAAGGCCGAGCGCTTCAACGTTGGCCCAGCCCTCCTGGGGGCTTGGGCCCAGCCAGTAGGCCAGACTGTCTGAGTGGAGGCATTGATGTCCTCTCTGCTCTGTGTGTCTGAGTGCCGTGGAGGCATTGATGTCCTCTCTGCTCTCAGTGTGTCTGAGTGGAGGCATTGATGTCCTCTCTGCTCTCAGTGTGTCTGAGTGTAGGCATTGATGTCCTATCTGCTCTCAGTGTGTCTGAGTGGAGGCGTTGATGTCCTCTCTGCTCTGTGTGTCTGAGTGTAGGCATTGATGTCCTCTCTGCTCTCAGTGTGTCTGAGTGTAGGCATTGATGTCCTCTCTGCTCTCAGTGTGTCTGAGTGGAGGCATTGCTGTCCTCTCTGCTCTGTGTGTCTGAGTGTAGGCATTGATGTCCTCTCTGCTCTGTGTGTCTGAGTGGAGGCATTGATGTCCTCTCTGCTCTGTGTGTCTGAGTGGAGGCATTGATGTCCTCTCTGCTCTCAGTGTGTCTGAGTGGAGGCATTGATGTCCTCTCTGCTCTCAGTGTGTCTGAGTGGAGACATTGATGTCCTCTCTGCTCTGTGTGTCTGAGTGGAGACATTGATGTCCTCTCTGCTCTCAGTGTGTCTGAGTGGAGGCATTGATGTCCTCTCTGCTCTGTGTGTCTGAGTGGAGACATTGATGTCCTCTCTGCTCTGTGTGTCTGAGTGGAGACATTGATGTCCTCTCTGCTCTGTGTGTCTGAGTGCAGGCATTGATGTCCTCTCTGCTCTGTGTGTCTGAGTGGAGGCATTGATGTCCTCTCTGCTCTCAGTGTGTCTGAGTGGAGGCATTGCTGTCCTCTCTGCTCTCAAACCCTGACAGGCCCACAGAGCACTGTGGCTGTCTTTATGTTCTGTATTAACGTCTCTCGTTTGGGCTGTGATTGATTTGAGGAATCGAGGTGGAACTGAAGCCTTGTGGAGCGAGCAGGGCAGACAGTGAAGGCACTGCAGGGACGTGCGTGCGCGCACACACACATACACACATACACACATACATACACCAGTAAGACGCCCTGAGGTCGCGTGCACGCATCCGCATGAGTGACGGGCGGAAGACTGCTGGTCGAGCGATGGCGCTTTGCCATGCGGGATCAGATAATAATAATAATAATAATGGATTTTATTTATAACGCACTTTACATGCGTTTGAATCTCAAAGTGCTACAGTGAGCAAATGCAAAAGAATTAAACATAAACATAAGAAGCATTACACCATTAAAACCATAAAAAAACGCTATAAAAACGCTTTGTTAAAATGGAAAGTCTTAAGTCACTCTTAAATGAGTCAACCGACTGTGGTGCTCTCAGGTTGGCGGGGAGGGCGTTCCACAGTCCGGGGGCGGCCGAGCAGAAGGCCCGGTCGCCCATGGTGAGTACGTTGGTTTTGACGGGTCTGAGGCGGTTTGTGTTTGAGGAGCGGATGGAGCGAGTGGAGGGTTGGGGGGGGTGACAAGTTTCTTGAGGTAGGAGGGAGCGTTGCCGTGTATGCACTGGTGGGTGAGCAGGGAGATCTTGTATTCAGTGCGAAATGATACAGGGAGCCAGTGGAGTGAGCGGAGGATGGGTGTGATGTGCTCGTATTTGCGCACTCTCATCAGGATCCTATAAGTGCTGTTTTGGATGTATGGTGTTTGATGTGGGCGTCGTAGTTGAGGTGGGGGTCCATTTTAACACCCAGGTTTGTGACGACAGATGAAAGTGGGAAGGCCTGGCCAGAGAAAGTGATGCTTGTTACGGATGATTGAACTAGGTGTGGGGTGCCGATAAGAATGGCTTCTGTTTTGGAGCTGTTTAATTGCAGGAAGTTGTGCTTCATCCACGCCTTTATCTCCTCCAGGCAGATGGTGAGTGTGGATGAAAGTGATGAAGATGGTGATGGGGCTGCAGAGCGGGGAGGGGTAGGGTCCAGTTTTATGTAGAGTTGTGTGTAATCAGCATAGCAATGGAAGGATAATCCATGCCTGCTGATGACACGGCCGAGGGGGATCATGTACAGAGTGAATAGGATGGGGCCGAGTACAGAACCTTGGGGGACACCACAGGTGACAGGTTGGGTCTTGGATTTTGCTCCCAGGGAGACACACTCGGTTCTTTCGGTGAGGTAGGATCGGAACCAGTCCAGGGTGGTGTTGCAGAGGCCGATGGTGGAGTGAAGGCGGTGTAGGAAGATGGTGTGAACAACTGTGTTGAAGGCTGCGGTGAGGTCCAGGAGGATGAGGAGGGAAGGGGAGCCGGCATCAGCTGCCATGAGGATGTCGTTTGTAACCCTGACCAGAGCTGTTTCAGTACTGTGAGCGGAGCGGAAACCAGACTGACATTTTTTGGAGAGGTTATTGGTGTTAAGGTGGGTGTGAAGTTGTGTGGCGACGACTTTCTCCAGCACCTTGGAGAGGAAAGGGAGGTTGGAGATGGGCCTGTAGTTCAACATATGCATATGCAGATCAGCATATGGAATGAATTATGTACTGGCCATATATGGAGCGTGTCGTGAGTGTACAGGGTTTGATGAGGAGATTCTCCATGTATGGTTATCCATGGTTAATTGAGGTCAGTGTTGTGATCTTCATATGTGAAAATGGCCATATATGGTGGAGTGACGTGTCAGGAGGCGTGACCATGAATGGAGGTGTATGGACTATGTATGGCACATTAGGAGTCCACTATTACTAGTGGTTCTCAAATGTTTTATTTGCAAGGACCCCCTTAACTCTGAGAGTGTACAAATGGAACCAAATGAGGCCCTCATTTATCAACCGTGCGTACGCCAAAATGTGGGTGTATGCCGAAATTACCGCAATTTTCGGCATTTACGATTTGCGCCAAAGCATGAATTTGAACTTGAGCCAGGACAAAAATCACGTCTGGTCGGGAGCTGTCGTACGCTTTGTCCTCACCTGTTTTTCTGTCGTAGAACAGCGGAGCAGCATTGTCTGAACTGCTGACACGCTGTCACAGGCATCTAAACATATGTTTTCACTCTTAAAATGTTAATATAAAACTGTATATACATGTAAAAAAAAAAAGAAAAAGAGATTTCCAACTTTACAAGTAATTAAAAACAATATAACATGTTTACAATGTATTAGTTTGTGCTTAATCAAACAGTGCTTTACTGGCCTTGTTATGCGAGCGCACTTGTGAGATGATTTGGGAGCGCATCGCATTCGGCATGAGCGTGACATCAGATGCCTATAGAATCACTGTGATATTATAAAAAAAAAGGCACATGGACTGCACGCCTTTATTTCCAAGTGACAATGACAATCATACAGCTTGCCTATTTGCAATTGTAGCAGGCTATAGGCGTAAGGGGCTTAATCATTCACCATTTAAATAAGCGCTTTGACAGTTCAGATAAAAGTGAGATCATTTTCGGGGGTCGGGAGGACGGGGCCGCGGCGTGCGTCACCAGCCCAGCACATACCAGCACACATGCAAACCTTCATCCATATGTTTATGATTCGTTCATCAATGATCAAATCACTCCATAAACGTTGATTATGACTGCCTTGACGACATGGTAGCCTATCTCTCAATGCAGGCATCACTCACCCACAGGACTTATCACAGCAGTGCGCAGTCTCACTGATCGCCTTCGCCGTGCACTGCGCACGAATGGGTAAAATTATTATAGGCCTACAAACGTATTCCATTCATGGCGATGCGATGTGTCATGTAGCCTTGAGGTGCGTGCGTGCGTGCATGGACATGACAGAAAGGCAAGGCGAGGTGAGAGGGAAACAGACAGGGTAGGTGGCCTACAGCTTTATTTAATTCATGCAGGTGTTCGTTCTTTATTTATTTAAGATACAACACACCAGTTAGTTGGGCTTGCAAGTTGCGTGTGTGTGTGTGTGTGTGTGTGTGTGTGTGTATGAGAGAGGGGGGTGAGGCGGGCAGCAAGTTTTTCCTGTATCCATGGTTTCCAGGTCGTATTGCAGTTGTTCATGTCGCAAAAACGAGGGCGAGGCTTGATTTCACAGGGCGTGCCAGATTGATTTCAGCCGTCACATTTATTACTGCTAGGAATGAAATTAGGAAGGATCAGCTGTCTGCGATCACTTTGTAAATGCCGACCCGACGTGGGTGTACTACGAAACCTACACTCGAATTTGGGGCAGATTTTACACTCAATTGATAAATGAGGGCCTCAGAGTTACAGACCCGTTATGGTCATTCAGGGCTATCTATTCATGTGTTTCTGGTAATATTTTTGTCCACTCATATTGTATGTCCGTGACAAAAATGGAATGTTGACAAAAATGTCCACCACAATGACCCCTGATCCCCCCCCCCCCCCGACCTGAACGACGTCATGTCACCTGCAAAGACAACCTGCTTGACACGCTCATATTTCTATTCCTGTTGCTAAAAATAACGCTACAGTCTCCTAGCATGCTGCGCTGCATGACTGTGATACAGTCCCGAGAATGTGCATGTACTGTGCCACCTCTTGTACGGTGACAGATCCAGCTTAATTCTGTGTCTTGATAATAGCTTCTGTAAATTGCAGTGAATTATAATAATAATAATGATGATACAACATTTTCATACTGTATATCTCGTTGCAAGGGAGAACAGAGAACTCACACAGACTGAACGCTGAAGCCAATTACCGAGAGCAGCCTCGCAGAAGGACAGAAATAAAATAGTATGAACACTGGTCTGAAACAAACTATCCACGAGATGGTCGCATTTCCATTTCCATACAGCCAGTGAGTATATGGCATGTAGTCAATGGATGGACAGTGCGTGTGCGTGTGTACTGTATACATGTACAAATGTACTATACAATTCAAACTGTAGAATTGGTTATTTTCACATACAGAAGTAAGTCTTTCCTTTTCCATGTCACGGACAGAAGTGATTCCTTCTTTCCTTTTCCAACTGCTTGCGTTGGGAGTGCAGAGTAGCCATTAATTAGCAACTCTGTACAGCCGTGAGACTTTGATGTGCATGCGGTCGTTCACTGATCTCTCAGCTGCGTGTGATTGTCTCACTGATTGACTGGCTGAAGCGCAAACGTTATCCCCAAACGATCCCCCCACCCCCCACGGCCCCCGTCTGCATAGAGAGAAAGAGAGACGCTCGCAGCAGCTACTCCTTATACAACAGTGTTTCACCGGATTTTGATGTTAAATAAAAAAATAATTAGCACGTGACTGTGCATGTCTGTAGGAACCGATAGTTAGAACCGGAATTGAATGAATGTAATGGGTACCCGGTACCCAAGCATGTTCGGTTCGGTACCTGCTTGGTCCCGAGTTTCGGGACCCACCCCTACCCCTGACCTCTGTAGGACATGTTGGTGACCCCTGGGGGAGATTGAGAAAGCAGACCTGTGTGCTTATTGTTACATCACATCTGTTCCCAGAGGCCCGCGCTGCGCTGTGTTGCGCGGTGCTGCGCTGCACTGCGCTGTGCTGTGCTGCGCTGTGTTGCGCGGTGCTGTGGGGGACGTTGCTCTGTACCAGTGGTGGAAAAAGTACTCAATTGTTTTGTTACAATTAGGCTTCGTACACACATAAAGAACGAATGTTCTGTGCTCTGCCTGTGTTTCATGGTGGTGGTTTGACCAAACACAGTGTTTGATTTTCCCCCGTCCCCCCAATCAAACATAAGTGTTTGGTCAAACCACGTGACTTCCATTGGAAAAGCATTGAAACACAGGCAGAGCACAGAACAGTTGTTCTTTATGTGTGTATGAAGCCGTAAAAGGCCAGAATTCAAAATGTACCTGAGTAAAAGTACAAAAGTATTGGCATCAAAATGTAGTTAAAAGTACCAAAAAAAAAATGTACTCACTATGCAGAATGTCCCATTTTAAGTTTTCAAATGTATACAAAAAATCTTTTGAAAATAGCAGATCTACAAGCTTACAATATTATGTTGCATCGCGACGCCCGTAGGGGAGAAGACCACTTATTAGTTTTTTTTTTTTTTTTTGCAGTTCTATGCTGTCGTTTTCAATATGGCAATACGGCAATATGTGACCCACCGTGAAAGGGAGACAGTCATTGGAATATTATTCATTTTCATTTTTTCATGTCATGTGGAAGCAGAGAATCATAGCTTCAAATTGACATAGACCTATTTGTTGTTCAGTTTGACCCTCCAGTTTTGGAGATATGGCTTATAGAGTAATGTCTTGCAGAAAACAGCAATTTCAGAGATTCACTAGTATGTGAAGAGTCTGCCTGTGCTATTAACTCATTTTGGATAAAAAAAAAGAACAGTTAGTCTTGCCGCCATGACTGTCTCTGTATCAAAAATAATCATTTGGGTCATGGGAAACGGTCAAGAACTGAAGCTCACTGTGATTCGTCAAAGAACCTCTGACCTTTAGGTCTCCCAATTATATGATTGGACCCTGCAGTGGTGCATGGCTGCGAGAGTACAAGACAACCTCTTCAGCCAATCAGCATAACAAAAAAATGTGATTTCATCTCCAGTCTCCAACTTTGTGGCTTGGCCCCGTCTTATCGCTGCTGGCTTCTATATTTATTATTGTATTTATATTGCATGAAGTTCTGTAACAGAACATGTTGTGGATGGATGGTCATTACTACCAGCTCACAAACTATTTTTGAGTGGTGCAACCACTCCATTTCACAGCTATGTGTGTCCCTGGGTCTGTCTGTCTGTCTGTCTGTCTGTCTGTCTGTCTGTCTGTCCAAGCACGAAAAGAGCTTGGTTGTCATAACTCTGTCATTTCTCGGCCGTTTCGGACGTGGGGCGGCTCGCCGGAACCGGGCCAGCCCCCTGGGCACGTTCCTGGTGGTGTGGATGTTCCGGGGACACCCCGGGGACCCCCACATGCACATGGTAACTGTCATTTCTTGACCGTTTCGTACACGGGGCGGCTCGCCGGAAATGGCCCGGCACCCTGGCCACGTTTCTGTGCGTCTGTAACTTCCGCGGACCCCCGGGGACCCCCACACAGAGTTGCACCACTCACCTCACACGGATGTTTGTTTTTTTGTTTGGTTCGTTTTGATCATTCTTTCATGGCTGTCAGTTCCCACCTGATGTTGTGTGGGAGTCCAGTCTGATCCAGACCGTACTGAATAACTGCTAGCTTACATAATGTCTTCAGGCTAGGGCTCAAGTCTAAGACGTACAGGGCATCAGGGGTGTTGTCTCCTCCAAAGAGGATGATACGATCTCCCACCATGCAACAGCACATACTACACGTCGTAGACGGTCCTTTCCCCTTGGGCTCAGCCTTCTTCCAGGAGAATGTCTCTGGACTGAATGTCCACAGCTCATTGAAGGTCTGGTTATAGTTGCGGCCACAAAATATGTACAGTTGGCCACAAAATATGTACAGTTCTCCATTGTAGGTAAAGGCTGAATGACGACAGCGTCCTTCTGGAAGATGCAGGGTAGAAGATGTGTCCAGCCAGTGGTTCGTCTCTGTGTCAAACACTCTGATGGTGTTGGAGTAGAACCAGCTCCCATAACAGAGCCCAAATACAAACATCTTGGTCCCGATGATGGTGGCAGAGTGATGGGATGCAGCAGGATGTGGAGTTCCTCTGGTGTTGATTAAAGCCCAGACCATTGTGCTGGTGTCCAACTTGTAGATGTCATTAGTGCGTCCAGGCAGCTGGGTTAATCCTCCATGGATAAACATGGCCTTCCCCAAGACACAGGCAGAGTGGATGGTCCTCTCCATTGGAACAGTCCCACAAACCTGTGGTTTGAACCATGTGTGGGCGTCTACATCAAATGCGTAAAGCACGTTGCAGTGCTTGTCTGTGTTGTACTCACACCCTCCCCAGAGGTAGACAGTATCTTCAATCAACACAGCTGTGTGACCGTAGCGCCTGGTGGGAACCTCAAGGGGAAGGTATCCTCTCCTAGGGGTCACCGGGGTCAACTTCCTCCAGATCAAAGACACTGTGTTGAAGACGTGCACATCAATATTATTCTTGTCGCCACGACATGCACCTCCAAAGCAGTACACACAGTGACTCACTGTCACGGCAGTTTGATTGGCTGTCTCTGGTCCTCTCAGACGCACCGCCCAGCGTAACATTACTGACAACAATACCACAGTGGATAAATCCTATTGGTCAATGAGATCCTATTAGTCAGGTCCTGATGTGGAAAAGCATGGAATATTGTGCGTCTTCACTTATATTCGTTCAGAGGCACAAACGTCACGCAGTTTGTCCAATCCGTGAAGCCGATGGTTTGGGTTGGCCAATCAAGGAAGCCGATGCTGGTTGATCTTCCTAATATGGTAAATTGATCACCGTAGCAACCCAAGGCCAGGACAGGCTCAGTTAATCTGATGCCTTCATATGTTTAAATTACTGTAAACCAGTTTACAATAACACCTGTGTGAAGTGCATCATCATGCATCATCTCATACTGACCAATCAGAATGCCTGTTGCCACAAATTTACGTCATATTTGGCGGACATTTGACCTGATTTCTCCTTTCATTGTCGATGGCAAATACAGTATGAGATGTGTGGGGACAAGATGACGTAAACTTTCCCTTCATTGTCAATGGCATTTAATGTTTTGTTTGCAGATATTTTGTGGGGACCAAAGCTGTATATAGGAGGGTCTGGCGCCCCTCAAAAAAATAAGAATCACACCTGTGTGAAGTGAGGAGCGCTAATATATTAAAGTCTATCTCATGTTGATTAGGTGATGTAATGGTGATGTAAAACAAACAGTGACAAAACAAACATTAAATTCTCTTTATAGCATTTAATGTTTGTGTTAGGGACAATATAACGTACATTTTCCCTTCATTGTCAATGGCGTTTTTAAAACAAACATTGAACTAAAAACAAACATTACACCCTCTTCATTGTCAATGGTGTTTTTAAAACAAACATTGAACTATAACAAACATTATACCTGTATATAGGAGGGGCTAGCGTCCCTCAAAAATAAAACTCTTGCACACTGTCTTGCTGTTCAAAGGGTTATAAATCGCAACATTTCGGTTGCTAGTGGGGCCCAGCCCAGTAGGACAGTCTGTGTGAGTGGAGACATTGATGTCCTCTCTGCTCTCAGTGTGTCTGAGTGGAGGCATTGCTGTCCTCTCTGCTCTCAGTGTGTCTGAGTGGAGGCATTGATGTCCTCTCTGCTCTCAGTGTGTCTGAGTGGAGGCATTGCTGTCCTCTCTGCTCTCAAACCCTGACAGGCCCACAGAGCACTGTGGCTGTCTTTATGTTCTGTTTTAACGTCTCTCGTTTTGGCTGTGATTGATTTGAGGGATCGAGGTGGAACTGAAGCCTTGTGGAGCGAGCAGGGCAGACAGTGAAGGCGAAGGCACCGCAGAGACATGCGCACGCACACACACACGCACGCACGCACGCACGCACACACACACAGGGACGAGCACCAAAGACACGTCGTGTTGCCCTACAGAAGAAATGTGATGCTGAAACTAACACTGAATGTCTATTACTCTAGTGGTTAGCGGCCCTCAAATGCATGGCTTTTGAAGATTACGTCATATGGCAGCCAAAGTCAATTTTTATTTTATTATTAATTCCGGCAATACATTACGACGTCATGCGGCCAAACATTAAAGTCCGTAGACTTGGGCAGCAAACAAATTACATCATAAGTGCCCTAAACAAACGTTGAAATCACATAGCCATATCACGTAATCTTCAAAAGATAGTCATCGGAGGGGCTAGCGCGCCTCGAAATAACATTTTGAAATGTCTGCTTGCTGCTATCGTAGATGTAGGTGTAGTCCAGTCAGCAGTTCATTCAGCATGTCAAGCTTACATAAATGAAAGAGACAAACAAACTCTTGTACACAAAAGCAATTAAGATACTGCCCTAATAGCATCACACACATACCGCACGTGCATATTTACATATGTGCTTTTGCCTATAATACACACAGAACTATTGATCGATTGATGTCTTGCCTGTACATTTATACATGCACGCACACACACACACTGTCCATCCATTGACTACATGTCATACTCTGTATGTAAATGGAAATGCAACCATCTCGTGGATAGCTTGTTCCAGGCCAGTGTTTGTTATTTTATTTTTGGTCCTTCTGCGAGGCTGCTCTCGGTAATTGGCTTCAGCGTCCAGTCTGTGTGACAGACATAGTTCTCTGCTCTCCCTTGCAATGACACATACAGTATGAAAACTTTTATTTTATTTTATTATAATTCACTGCAATTGTACAGACGCTATTATCAAGACATACATAATTAAGCTGGATCTGTTACTGTAGCGTTATGATTAGCAAGCAGGTTGTCATCGCAGGTGACAGGAGGTCGTTCAGGTCGGGTGTGGGGGGGGGGGGGGGGGGGGGGGGGTCTGCCACGCCACGCCACGGGGAGATTGAGAAAGCAGACCTCTGTGTGCTTATCGTTACATCACATCTATTCCCAGAGTTGCACGGTGCACTGTGCTCCGTTGCGCTGCGTTGCGTTGCGCTGCGTTGCGTTGCGTTGCACTGCGCTGCGTTGCGCTGCGCTGCGTTGCGTTGCGTTGCACTGCGCTGCGTTGCGCTGCGCTGCGTTGTGCTGCGTTGTGCTGCGGTGGGAAAAGTACTCAGTTGTTTTACTTAAGTAAAAGTATCAATACTGCAATGTAGAACTTTGTTACAAGTAAATGGCCAGAATTCAGAATGTACTTGACTAAAAGTACAAACGTAGCCTATTGTCAAAATGTACCAAAAGTTAAAAGTACTCGCTATGCAGAATGTCCCATTTAAGTTTTCAAATGATCCACAGATCATTGAAGCGGTTAATGTTACAGCCACCAAATATGTACAGCTCTCCATTGTAGGTAAAGGCTGAATGATGACGGCGTCCTTCTGGAAGAAGCTGTGCAGAAGGTGTGTCCAGCCAGAGGTTGGTCTCTGTGACAAACACTCTGATGGTGTTGTAGTGCTGACCACTCCCCCAGCCCCCAAATACAAACATCTTTGTCCCAATGATGGTGCAAGAGTGACATCCTGAAGCAGGAGGTGAAGTTCCTCTGGTGTTGATTAAACTCCAGACCATTGTGCTGGTGTCCAACTTGTAGATGTCATTAGTGCTTCCAGTCAGATGTTTGTATCCTCCATGGATAAACACGACCTTCCCCAAGACACAGGCTGAGTGTTTGGTCCTCTCCCTTGGAACAGTCCCAGAAACCTGTGGTTTAGACCATCTGTTGGCATCAACATCAAATGCATCAAGCACATTGCAGTACTCACCTCCCCAGTATCCTCCCCAGAGGTAGACGGTATCTTCAATCAACACAGCTGTGTGGCCGTCACGCCTGGAGGGAACCTCAAGGTGGAGTTTTCCTCCTCCACGGGTCACTGTGGTCAACTTCCTCCAGATCAAAGACACTGTGTTGAAGACGTGCACATCAATCTGATTCTCTTTGCCATGACGGTCACCTCCAAAGCAGTACACACAGTGTCTCACTGTCACGGCCGTTTGATTGGCTGTCTCTGGTCCTCTCAGACGCACCGCAAGCGTAACATTACTCACAACAGTACCACAGTGGTTAAATCATATTGGCCAATTAAACTCACCTGTCAAGTGCTTATGTGCAAAATCAAGGAGCATTCTGCGTCCTCATCTTATATTGGCTCAGAGGCACAAACATCACACAACGTCTGTCCAATCCGTGAAGCCGATGGTTTGGGTTGACCAATCGAGGAATCCAATGCGCGTTGATCTCCCTAATATTGTAAATTGATCACCGTAGCAACCAAGGCCTAGACAGGCTCTGTAAATCTGATATTGTCTTCAAATGTTTCAAATTATGCTGGTGGTGTGTTTCCTCCTCCGCGTCATCAGTGCCCAGGGTGGGGTTTGGAAAGGACCTTTCTGTGTGGAGTTTGCATTTTCTCCCCGTGTGCCCTAGGGTAGGTACCCTCACAAAAAACATGCAGTAATCCACGCGCTACGTCCAACCAGGAGCATGGAGGAATGAAGGAAGCATGAGTTCAAGTCCGTTGCTCTCCCCATGTACCCCATATATATGGGGACTAGGTTGGCGGAGGGTGTGTAGAGCCCAGGATCACAAAATCAGGGTTACAAAATCGTGGGATAAAAAAATTAAACAAAGGTTTCAAATTAAATCACTGTAAACCAGCTCACAGTCAGTAGGCCTATAGTGTAGTGAGTGTAGCCCAAGGTGCGTAGGAGAAGAACAAACGAGGGCCTGTCGTACTGAAAAAAGAAGAACCAAAAAACTCCCTCACGCTGTCTTCAAACGCAGTTAAAAAGGTTTCAATGGGAAATCACAACGTTTCGGTCTATAAGACTTTTTATTCAGGCGCGTGTGCACGTGCGCGCCTGTGTGTGTGTGTGTGTGTGCGTGTGCGTGGGTGTGTGTGTGGGTGGCTGGTAGGTGAGAGAAAGAATTAGGGATGTCCCAATCACGTGTTTTTGCTCCCGATCCGATTCCGATCATTTGATTTTCGAGACACGCCGATACCTAATTTTTCCCGATCTGATCTTTATATTGTATCCAACACTTATGCAATGTATGTCACTCTAGTCAATTGGGAACTGCCCATAGATCCGAATTCCGTTAGTCCGAACATGCATTAAGGTTGGCGAACATGCACTGCTCCCGTGCTTGCGGTTATGTTTAGATTAGGGTTAGAGATAGGGATAGTAATTTCGGAACAATGAACCTTCTGACTAATGACACGGCAACAGTCAATTTTGACTAATAGGCCTCCCCACCAAACAATTGCACACTTCTCAAAGTAAGAGCCATTTGACATCTCTCTATATAAAGTCATTACCGCGGCTCGCCTACGGTGTGGGTTTCAACTGGTCGGAGGATGTGTGTGATCACTGTGTACTGTACGTTACTTGGGGGCAGAGTGGAGGTGGTTGATGGTCCCTGAACTGTTAGGCCTCACTCAGACCTTTACTGCATTGCTGTATGCTTGTTGGATGAATGTTGTGTAGTGTCATGGCCACCCCAATGCATTTCCAATGGAAGTCACATGGTTTGTAGTCCACATTTTGGACTACAAGCTGTTGTATGGCTTTCGGCTGTGTTTCGACTGCGCCCCTCCCCCTCATACAACACAAATGTTGTGTCAAACCATGTGACTCCCATTGGAAATGCATTGGGGCGGCCATGACACGACACAACATTCATCCAACAAGCATACATCAATGCAGTAAAGGTCTGAGTGAGGCCTTAGCCTTTGGGTCTGTGGTGGTGCATTCTGTCTGAAGCTGCTCACAGCTCTCCCTTCACACACACGCACGCACGCACGCACGCACTCGCGCGCGCGCGCGAGCGTGAGCGCGGTAACAGCACCTCAGAAGTGTGTGTATCCCTCACAGACTATAATCCTGTGGAACGGCTTGTCAGGGAGAATTCCCTCTCGACGCGCTGAGATGCAGCGCGTTGCAATTGAACCAAATGGACCCAGGGCAGCAGCAGAGAAGAGGAGGGAGGTTGAGAGAGAGAGAGAGAGAAAAAAAGTAGCTTTAGATTCACCGTTGCGCGCATCATGGATCTTCATGGATCCCTCTCTCTCTCTCTCTCTCTCTCTCTCTCTCTCTCTCTCTCCCTCTCTCTCTTTCCTCACAACCTCAAATGTCCCGGCGGGGGGCGGGCGGCCGCTCGTCTCCAAATCGCCCTGATCCTTCCCGGGCGATTTTTACGTGACCGCGAGCCGGTGTCGCACAGCGGAAATGGTGGGCGACCCTGAAGCACGATCCACTATAAACCATGCCTTGCTCTTCTTACACACTCCCACATGGAGTGTGTATAGATACTCTCTCTCTCTCTCACTCTGTCTTACTGTCTCTCGTTCACACACACACTTCAACAATTCAATTCAACAAGACACTGTCCACTTTCACAGCGGTCATGAATATATGTCTGTGGCAAAGACTTGACCATGCATGGCTTTTGAAGATTACGTCACTGAACACTTATGACTTAAATCGTTTGCGAGCCAAGTCTAGGGACTTTAATGTTTGTTCGGGGCACTAAATGACGATGTAAATACTAAATACAGTGTCGCCCCAGAAGTGTGATTTTAGAATTTTACACACCAATTATTATGCTCATATTTTGATCACAGGTTTTCTTCACAATATGTATGTCACTGTTTTACTATGACACTATGTATGGCATATTATGAGTCCAACTAGTACTAGTGGGTCCATTTGGTTCCATTTGTACACTCTCAAAGTTACAGACCTGTAAGGGTCCATTTGGTTCCATGTGTTACACTCTCAGAGTTACAGACCTGTAAGGGTCCATTTGGTTCCATGTGTACACTCTCAGAGTTACAGACCTGTAAGGGTCCATTTGGTTCCATGTGTTACACTCTCAGAGTTACAGACCTGTAAGGGTCCATTTGGTTCCATGTGTTACGCTCTCAGAGTTACAGACCTGTAAGGGTCCATTCGGTTCCATGTGTTACGCTCTCAGAGTTACAGACCTGTAAGGGTCCATTTGGTTCCATGTGTTACACTCTGAGTTACAGACCTGTAAGGGTCCATTTGGTTCCATTTGTACACTCTCAGAGTTACAGACCTGTAAGGGTCCATTTGGTTCCATTTGTACACTGCACTTATAAGGGTCCATTTGGTTCCATTTGTACAGTCTCAGTTACTGACCTGTAAGGGTGTGCGCGTGCGTGCGCGCGTGCGTGCACGCATTTTGTAGGTTACTGGCAAAAATAGAAATTTGACAAAAATAAAATGCACCACAAGCCAGCAGTGGCGATGAACCCTGAAACCTAACTAAGTGGAAAGTGCACTATGTGCACACGGCTAGCTGGATGT